>NC_022009.1:5533509-5578907 GCF_000317375.1 Microtus ochrogaster | reverse complement strand
GAGAGAGAGAGAGAGAGAGAGAGAGAGAGAGACAGAGAGAGACAGAGAGAGACAGAGAGAGACAGAGAGAGACAGAGAGAGAGACAGAGAGAGAGAGAGAGAGAAGAGGAAGAGACAAGAGACATGGGTGGGTGGGAGGGAGGGAGGGAAAGGCAAAGGAAGAGGTATGTTGTTGTTCAAGATTTATAATATAGAATAAGGAAACATTTGGATCTCTGAGGCTAGTGGCCAATCAGCCTCACCTGCTTGGTGAGCTCTAAGTCAGTAAGACAGTGTCTCAAGATGCAAGAAGGCGGGAGTGGAGAGGGAGTTCAAGTAGTTAAGAATGTAAGTTGCTCTTGCACTTACAAGTTTGGTTTCTAGTACCCATGAAGTATGGCTCACTAACACCTGTAACTCTTGCCTCCAATAATCCATAGCTGTCTTTTGGATCCCCTGGTAACATAACCTCATGGGCAGACATGCACGGGCACACACACACACAAACACACACACACACATAAAATAATAAAAATAAATTACTTTTTAAAATTTCTAAAACTAAATTCTTATCTCCTGATCTCTGTAACCATGAAAGCCTGACTTTGGAGTCTTACAAAGCCTGTGCATCTTCTCTGGTTTAACATGTGACTTTGTTACAGAAAATACCTGGAATGTTGCCTTAGGCCTTTGAAATTTCTTCCCTAGTGAATAATGCACAGTCCATTAATAAAACAAATTAGGTTAATGTAATATCAAATACATAGTGTTTACTATACACGTATTTAATAACAAATTCAAGATTCCTTTAAGTTTTCCACCTTATCTATCTAGTATAATAATGATATAAGATTACGGGATGCTGTAATTCTCATCTGCCGGGTGTAGGGTTGCTGTGCTTTCTTTCACACAGTCCTAACTGGCTAGTTGTAAAACAGGTCAAAAAGAAGAAAATATGAAAAAAATGCAACAGCAACAATCAGTTTGCTTATTTGCCTTATAAACAAGATATTTAAAATTTTTATTTTATGGGTGTCTTGTTTTCATATATGTATGTGTACCACATGCATGCCAAGTGTCTGTGAAGACCAGGAGAGAACATCAGATACCCGGGAACAGAGCTACATTTATGTGCTACTTTCTGGGTGCTGGCATCGATCCTGAGTCCTTTGTAAGAACTGCTGGTGTTCATAACAACTGAGCCATAGCTAAAGCACCTCCTGACCATTCTTTTTCTTCTTGGTATAGTGTGGACATATTTCACATGAGTGTTTGGTAGAAAGCTTTTACTCTGAAGGCATTTTGTTGCTCAAATACTCAACACATGAAAACTAGATAGAATCAAGAATGGAGGAAAAGAAAAGAAAACAAACAAACAAAAAGACAGAATGTGCTGGCCATATATGTAAGAGAAAGTTTTTCAGACAGACCTGTGCACTGGAAATTACTCATCTTGTCTGGGACTCAAGACTGCAGAAATATTCAATGTGATGCAGTTTCTTCAAACAATGTATAGCACCTAGTATGTATGGATAGACTCTGACCTTCAAAGAATAGTATTGGAGAATATTATAGTTTTACTTCCTAAAATTACAATGCATTTTCTGATATGGAGTTTTCCCCTGGTCATTTTCTTTTTTGTTTTATTTTAATAGAAAATTGTTTTCATATAATTTATTCTGATCACTGTTATCCCTTCCCAAATGCTTGCAGATGCTTCCCACCTCTCTACCTAGCAAATCCTTGCCATTTTATATCTATTTTTATGAAGAACACAAAAAAATCAAGCAAAGAAACAAAAAAGGAAGGAATAAACTAGAAAAAAAATATAAAAAACACAAAAATAAAAAATATAATTGGAAACAATAATAAATATACAAGCAAAAGACAGGTAAGAAAAAAATGCCCAAACAATGCAATATTAGACAAAAAGTCTACATAAACACCATTGAGTTCATTTTCTGTTGGCCCTCTATTGCTGGGCATAGCGTGCTAGACATTCCAGTGACACTCCATTGGAAGAAACTGAGTATTATTTTTGGTGTTGCAAGCACGTGCCAATTCAGATAGCTTCTTGGTTATGATAGAAGCTCCTGTCTACTTTCCACAGTGGCTTGAACCAATATTATCAATTCCTTATGACCCTTACAATATTTCTGCCTCCTCTTCTGCCCAGCAGCACCCTGAACCCTGAATGGGAGGGGTTTGATGAAGACATCTCAGTTAGGACTGAATGTTCAAAGGGCTCTCAATCTCTGCAAATTTCCCAGTGTGGTTCTCTGTGTTCTCCCCATCTGCTGCAAGAAGTAGCTTCTCTGATGCAGACACTGATCTATGGGTGTAACAGAATGTCATTAGGAGTCGTTTTATGGCTGTGATCACTTATTTTTCATGCTAGCCTCAGCTAACTATGAAAGATTCTGTAGATGGGAGAATAAATAGGAGTTCACTGAGAACAGAAATCATTGTGAGGGGAAAATATCTACGTTTCTTCAGGAATTTATGTCTAAATTCAAATCGTCTTCCAGATAATGATTTAATTTATTCTCCTCTGCCTACTGTGAAGCGTTCAGACCGTGAAATTATAGAGATGTCAAGTGACGCTTAAGTAATCCCCTCAATCTTTCCATCATGGAAACAGTCCAGGAAAATGAATGTAAGGTTATTGTAGGGTATGCAGCATTTGTATTTGTTTGTTTTCCAGGAACAAAACCTGCAACAGTGTATTACTCTTTTATCCAGCAATTTTAGGCAGCAACTCTGAGTCTAACAGCATTTGGTTCCTGCAACTACCCCTCTAGCTGCTGCTTTTCATCAGAGTGTGAACTTTTGTTCTTTGTTTACCCTGTTTGCCCATTAGGATTGTTCCCCACATATGAAAATAACATATAACGTCTCGGATCATGTGAACTGGCAATGGATGACTATGTGAAATATGTAACCTTGAGTCTGGATTATTCAAAAACATTCCTCTTTTACACACACACACATATACAGGTTTTTTATGTAAATATGGAATGTTCCTATTCATGCATGAATTTACAATATATATTGTAAATAAATCATAATGGAAAGACATTCTAAGTGTCCAGGGAAGGAAAGAAAACAATACTTCAGAATGATGAGTGTGTTACCTTGGTCTTGATTCACATTAGGAGACTTCTTGTCAGTCATGGTCTATTCATGTCAACCTGTCAACAGCCGTAATGTGGTCACAGCGAGGCAGGGCTCTTCCATCATTGTAATGATGAGAAAGGAAACTCATCAAGCCTTTCTTTTGACACGGCTTCCACAAACAGTGTGTGTGTGTGTGTGTGTGTGTGTGTGTGTGTGTGTGTACAAAGACAAGATGTGCTGATATTACCTATCCTGGCTTCTGTGTTATTTTCTGACTCATTCTGCTCTGTGTGGGCTGGCTCAGCTGGGCTGGGCTGTGATTGGACTGGTAGACAAATGTAGAAGACACTTGCTGTAGCTGAACAGGTTGGGGAGATTATTTATCAGACTCTCAGAGAGACCCCAGTTTTGTCCACAGCTCTGTACCCCTGCTCAGTTAATGGCTCCTATCTGAAGCTCCATTCTAGCTACAATCTGGATAGATCCTGGCCTATCTCCTCAAGGCCAGATAGGAAAGGGCTCCCAGTCCTCAATACTCCCGTTGCCTTCTGCATTGTTGCTGTCCTTTCTAACACCACCTCTTCTCCATTTCCCTTTCATTAGTATATCACCAATCACAGGTTTTAAGTGGGCAGTCTGATTCCTGACAGGACTTGGAATGATAAGAATCTCTTCCATGAAACAAAATTAATGATTTCTCTGTAGAGAGGTAGGAATAATAGATTATCCAACTACAGGAATCGATAGCGCTTAATGTCTCTATTTCTAAAGCCAAGACAAGCTGTAAGTGATTTGTCTGAATCTCTCCCACTTTTTCTTTGTGTTAGGAGATTGTAAGAATAGCACAACTGTGCGCATGTACATGCTTCTTTTGTGCCCTATTCTCAAGAGTTTTATTATGGTTAGCATCTGAGAGGAACTGATACCGGCACAGTGAAAGAGAGTGGCTTGAGAAGAAAAATTGAGACTGGACACATTTATTTGCAGAACCAGATGTATGGTCCAAGCCTTTATCACAGCCAGTCTGAACTGAATTATGGAGATTAATAACTTGAAATCACCCTGGCCTAAATAGTTAGTTCTAGGCAAGCCTAGGCTACATAGTAAGGTTGTATTATAAAACAACAACAAAATAAGAAAGCTCACAAAGGCAATATGAACCGAGGTGGTAATAACTTACTGGAAAAGCCCAAATCTAAAGTACACCAGGCCTTCAATCCAATCCTTACTATCTCAGAATAGCAAGAACTCCCACTGGAGACTACTGTGATTTTGTATTTTAGGTAAAATATGAGAATGCCTTTACCTCAGTCAGAGGGAGGGAAGATGCACTGTGGAAAACAATGTGAAATTATTTGGGGTATTACAGTACAGTGGTTAAGACAACTCATCACCTTTTTGAGGCTCAATTTCTCCTTCATCTTTTCAAAACTGGAAGCTTAATATTAGTGCCTTTCTCACAGATGTACTTTAAGAGACAAGTCTATCCATTTCTCTGTCAGTCTGTATACATAACAAGTGAATAGTCCTTAGCAGCTAATAAGCATATCAAACAAGCATAATATTATATTTCTGTCAATTCCATGTAGTTTTTTTTCCTTCAAATTCTTCATTGTTGTCAGATTAATACCTAATGTCCCCATGCACAGACTTGCTAAATAAACTCTAGCTCCCTTGTTTATAATTCCAGGTTTTCACTATGTGGCTTCTGCTATTTGTATGTCTTAGGTTGAACCCCCTTTACCCAGTAGAGCCATTCATATTGCTGCACTGTGTCTTTCTTTCCATTTATCCTGTCCAAAGTGGTTTCTCTGTAACTTTATCTGATTTAGTTTGAGGAATCTTCAAACGCCCTCTGTTTATCTCCTTTATTTTCAGAGTGTGTGACCATAGTCTAGAAGCTGGAACTTTTACGAGCTGAGAGTATCAATATATTAGCTGATTTCCTCGCTGTGTTCTGCTGCCATGCATTTAAATGTTTTTCAGAAAATAATTATCCACCTCGTCTCTGAACACAATACGACAGTTCCTTTCAAAGGATTGTGTGTATGCACATGTGTGTGATGTGCATTCATATATGTTTGTATTTTATCATCTCTGTGCAGATGGATCACATGTGTGTGTGTGAATGCTTGTGGAGATCAGAGGCCAATGTCTTCATGATCACATTCCACCCTATTAATTTTCATGTGGTCTTTCCCTTGAACAAAGACATAACCAGTTTGGATAGTCTAGCTACCTAGCTTGCCAAGGATCATTTGTCTCTGCCTCCTGGGCCCTGGGGTTATAGATGAAGGATTATACTCATGTACCATATATACAGGTGCTGGAAATCTGAACCTGGGTCCTCATATTTGTCAGCCACCTGCTTTATTCTCTCGGTCATCTCTCTAGCTTTTCAGAGTAGCTTTATGTAAGAAACAGTATCCTAAGATCCCATGGAAAGTAACAATGTAGCATCTTGGGTCCTGTGCCAAGAGATTCTGAGTCAGTAGTTCTCTAAGTGCTTATTCTGACTTTCCAGGGGAAATGGACTCACTGTACATCCAAGCCCTTATCTCCTTCTGTTGACACAATCGTGGTTTTTCATGATCGGTCTAGTGCCATGGGTATGATGGAAGGATGCGGTCAATCTATTGCACTGACTTATGATTTCAGTGTGGCTGAATTGTCAATTTCCTCTTCATAATCAAGAGGACAGTAGGAAAAAATCAGGTTTGACTTTCCAATCAAAATAAATCATATCCCTACCTTTCATAATCTTTCTTGATCCACATCTCACTCTGGTGTATTTCCTTCTTATTCCCATGCTTTGGGCAGTTTTACTGCTAAATTTTGTTTCAATGCTGCAATATTATCTGGATAGGATATCAGACTTTATAACACTTTCAATTTTGCCAATTTTTGATTAACTTAATTGTTGTACATTTTTATGTGATCTGTTGTGATGTGTTGATTTGTGTATGTCTGTGTGTGAATCAAAGTAATTATGTTTATTACATTAAATATTTTATTTCTTTATGCTTAAAATGTTTTTTAAAAGCTTGTCTTATTTTTATATATACATTAGATTGTGGACAACTTTATTTGATCTACTGTGTCAAGCAGAACATCATCATTTATTACTTCTGATTATAGCATTATACCAATTGGCAAACATTACATATTTATGAGATGTATCTTTCTATTTTTCCTTAAGTGTTTTCCTCAAGTTTACTATAACACATTTATTTTCCTTAATTTCTGCAAAGGTGTCCCAATGTTCTGATCTTACTCTCTCCCTTCCTCGGCCTCTCTCCCCCAAAATCTCTACCTCTAAACAATAGCATAGTATTTATTATTCTGTATCATTCTTTCTTCTTTTACTAAGTTAAAATAGCCATCAAAAGAAAAGATTAAAGCTTACACTATTTTTAAAATTTCAGGTTGTTAAGAGAACATGGGAATGTGAACAATTTAAATCTAATATTCACTTATCAGTAAATGCATACTGTGTTTGTCTTCCTGGATCTGAATTACCTCACTCAAGATGATTTTTTTTCTAGTTCCATCAATTCACATGCAAATTTCAAGATGTCATTGTTTTTTACAGCAGAATAATAGTCCACTGTGTAAATACCCCACATTTTCTCCATCCATTCTTTGGTTGAGGGGCATCTAGGTTGTTTCCAGTTTCTGGATATTACAAATAGTGCTGCTATGAACATAGGTGAGCAAGTGTCCTGGTGGTATGAGCATCCTTTGGGTATATTCTCAACAGTGGTTCAGATGGGTTTTGAGTTAGATTGATTCCCAGTTCTCCGAGAAGCCACCATACTGGTTTCCAAACAGCCTTACAATCTTGCACTCCTACCATCAGTAGTCGTAGAAGTTTGCACTCCTTTCCAAAATACGCTGTTATCAGTGTTTTTGATTTTAGCTGTTCTGACAGGGGTAAAATGTTGTTCAGTGTCATTTTGATTTGCACTTCCATGATAACTAAGGATGTTGAGCAATTCCTTATATATATGTCTTTTAGCCATTCTGGGGCTATAATTCACAGCCCCGGAGAAGCTAGGTATAAAGAAAGGCCTAAGAGGTACACATGGATAGCCCTGGGAAGGGAAAGTAGATAAAATGTCCTTGGTAAACTGAGGCCTGGTTGGCAGTAGAGGGGAGGGGATGGGGATGAGAAGATGAGGGAACAGGATTGTGGAGTAGGAACAGAGAACAATGAAATAGATAACTTGATAGCGGGAGCCATTATGGTTTTAGGGAGAAACCTGGTACTAGTGAAATTCCCAGATATCCACAAGGACCACCACAGCTAAGACTCCTAGCAGTACTGAAGACAGTGCCTGAAGTGACCTTCCCACATAATCAGATTAGTGATTACCATAACTGTCAGCATATACCTTCATCCAATAACTGATAGAAGCAGAAGCAGACATTTACAGACAAGCACCAGGCTGAGCTATGACAGTTCAGTCAAAGAAAGGAAAGAGGGATTATGAGTGTGTGGGGAGTCAAGATTATGAAGGGTTAAGCTACAGAGCCAGCTGACCCAAGCTAGTGGGAGCTCACAGACTCTAGACCAACAGCTGAGAAGCCTGAATGGGATCAAACTAGGTCCTTTGCATGTGGGTGACAGTGGCATGCCTTGGTCTGTTTGTGGTGATGCCAGCAGTGGTACCAGGATTTATTCATGGTGCGGGAACTGGCTCTTTGGAACCCATTCTCAATGGTTTGATCTCAGTCTTCATGCAGAGAGGGAAGTATTTGGTCCTGTATCAACTTAATAAACCAAGCTTTTGATTCCCTTACCCTTTCTAAGAAGTGGATGGGAGTGGGGTAGAGGCAAGGTGGTGAGGGAATGGGAGGAGGAGAAGGAGGGGTAACTGAGGTTGGTATGTAAAATGAATAAAAATTTAAAATTAAAAAAAGAAATGTTAAACAGTATATGCTAGGGTCTGAAGTAGATAAAAACAAAGCTATCAAAATTGAAGATGAATTGTTTCCTTTGTGTTTTACCTGATTTTAATACAAAATTAAACAATTATGCAAAAAACTCAAGATACATAGTCCTGTTGAACCAGTGTTTTATTTTTGGTTTTGTTGTTGTTTTTCTTTTTCTTTTTCTTTTTTCTTCTCTCACTGGTTCTGAGACCAGGGATAACCATAGAATATACAGGCACCTGGAAAAATTTGCACTGAAGAAATAAATTGGTCAGGTTTTTTTTCCCTAAATGGAAGTTAAAATTAAATTTTTCTGCCTAATTAGTTGAACATGCATTGTTTCTTAAAATAAAACTTTTATTAATTTATTCTTATACAGTTTCATATATGTTATAATAGTTAGTGTTAAATGCCAACTTAATAGAACCTAGTGTCTCCTGGGATGAGAGTCATAATGTGGTATTTTGAGGAAAGTGCTGGATTGTGAGCATGTCTATCAGAGATTGATTTAACTAATTTACATGATATGGGAGAACCTGTCTTCTGTGCACAGCTCTATTCCATAAGCAGGGTGATGAGCAAAGGCAGGCAAGCTTCAGAGCAAATAATCATTGCCCCTGCTCTTGAGTATGAATGTGATGTAACCAATTGCCTCAAGTTCCTCCTGCTATGACTCCTGCACACTGAGTTTGCGACCTGTAATTACAGGTTAACATAAACCACGTCACATTTAAAAATCCTCGTGTTTTGCCGCAGCAACAGAAAAGAAGGTAGAACTCATTCATGTACATAATCTATTCTGGTCACACTCATTCCCTAGCCTACTGTGCTCCCCCACACCATTGCTCCCCTTCTTCCCAACAAGTATTCCTTATGACATTATATGTCTTTATGGTTGGTTCTTGTTTTTGCTTTGTGACCCATTGATTTGAACACGTACACATGTGAAGCTATCCATTGAACCAAAATTATTTAAAGTGACCACATCTCTGAAGATGATGATTGCCCATTCAGCACCCCTGTATTGGCATTAGTGCCCTTCAGTGGGTAGGGCCTCTATTAGGCCCCCTAATGAAAGCTCATTAGCTCAGACTATGTAGGTCCCATGAGCATAGCTGTAGCTGTTTTAAGTTTATTAATGCCAGGGCAGCTTCATGCCCAAATAATGGCATTTCATGGCCCTACTTCCTACTGTCCTTATGACCTTGAAATAAATGACCCATAGGAAGCAACATATCCGATTTTTCCTAATCATGCTGTGAACTTCAGGAAATCAGAATCCTTTGTGCATTTAGGTATCTGTCACAGAGCATTATTCATGTATTGTGTTACATCTTCTCAGTTAAGTGTTTGCTGAATTGAGTTGTACACACTGACTGAAGTTTTGCTTTTCTCAGAATCTGACTGATCCATGCTCTCGCTCTTATCATATTTCTTTCTGATATCTTCCATGTATGTCTCTTTCCCTTCCATGACTCTGATGGCTTCCATTTTCAAAGCTGTGTTATAGATCACTTTCATCAATCTAGATGCTGGGGCCTACTAGTTCGTTTTCAGTTACGGGCAGTTTTTCTTTTTCTTTGTTAGAAATCAATAATTTATTTTTAATGTATCTATCAATCAAGCCCAGCCATAAATCATTTTAAAATAATTATATTTTATACATTTCTTAGCATTCTCTTTCAAAGGTTCATCATGAGGTACACATCACAAATATCCTGGGAGAAGGGGTAACATAAATAGAATTCATCTAACTCTTCATAATGTCTCTGTCTACATCACTGACATGGCTATAGGAACCTTCTCTTTTGAGTTTCTTGTGAAAACACTAAGTGTTTATTATACTTCCAAAATGAGGGTGGCAATGGGTTAGTAGGAGGGGATGGAAGTAATGGTACCAGACGTGATGGAAATGGAAAATGGAAACATTATGATTAGTTGATGCATTCTGAGGTAATTAAATCCTCCCCACATCAGCACTGTCTCCATGATTCTGAAAAAAAAATAGTGCTTAGGAAGCAAAGAAAAAGAAATCAAGATTTCAGGAAAATGGATGTAGCTGGAAATCTCAAGTAAATAAACCAGACTAAGAAAGTCAAATACAGCTTGATTAAATATATAGGGTTGGAGTCTTAGAACCTAAAGGAGATCATGTGAGAGAAGAGGAGATCTTAAGGGGGAACAAAAGCCAAAGGAAGTCTTAGGGGGAAAGTGACAAATATCAGGAAGGCAAAAGAGTAACAGAGGAGAGGAAAGTGGAGGAAGCCCAATAGGAACAAAGTCCTTACAAAAATGCCACAATAAGACACAATGCTGTGTGTGCTAACTTTAAAAATGAAGAAGCTTGAAGTAAATAAACCTAGTTTTCATAGTCTAAAGTCAAGGTGAATCAAACAGAATGGGGGTTCCTACAAGTGATCCAGCCCATCTGAGATGTGCATCTGCCTTGGACCTTTGAGGGCACATTGTGTTTTCTGGTTCCCCTCACATCAGAAGTCCTGCTCCCTCTACTCCATATTACCCCGAAGGTAGAAAAGCACCAGACATGTCTATTCCATGGGCATTGTTTGTCTGCACTGAATACTGTGAGAGAGCTTCATTTTCATCTTCTTGTGAGAGAGCACTAATTATTAAAACAATAAGAAAGCAAAGTAAATTACATCAGAAAACTACTTTACAAATTGGTAGAGATCCTTGCCCACAAAATTTATATTTCAAAACTTATCCTCAAGGTATATATTAGGGAAAGCAGCCTTTTGAATGCAGGAGTCCTTAGCTTACTGGTTTCTCGGCTGTCTGTGGTAATTCCTGCTGGGGATGTTTTAGAAGCATGTGCTGTATAACATATGGCATGTCTGTCAGAGTCTGTTTCTCTGGCGACAGGGAATCATTCCAACTAGAAGATTGTGAACAGAAAGGCTCTTCATATGGGGTATTTTGGAATCTCTCTGACTCTGTTGCTTTTTTCCCTCAGTTTACTATTATATTTGAAATTGGTATTTGGGGGAGAAACGAAAAGCCAGTTTTTATCATTTTGTTCACCAATAACTAGCAAATACTGAGTGTATGCAGATGTAATATCATAAACCCTGAGAACTGAACATAATTGCTGAAAGGAATTGTTGAAGTTCTGTTACTGATTGTATTATTCTGAATACGTGTGATCAGTAGCTATAGCCACGAGAGAAGATGTAATAACTAATGGTTTCCCAGGCCAAAAATAAATGACGAGAGTGGTGGGCTTAGCACTGCAATTTCACTGCTGCTAATTTCAGATCTCTACCGCCTTCTTTTTCATTTGATAGCCAAAAATCATTCTTTTGACTTTTTCTTTCTCTGGTAATGATAAAAAGCATTGTAGGGTTAATACTATTGGATGGTCCATGACTGTTAATTAGCTCTAATCGCCCCCACTGGGTCAGTGTCTAACCCAGAGGAAGGCAGAGAAGAGTAGAAGGTAATAACCATCTCTGGTAGGAGAGAGCTGGCACTGAGCACTGACATTCCTAGCAGGCAGCGGCTGGGTTTCAATTACCAGCCTTTAGGGCAATCAATGTATGACAGGCAGAAATGGAATGCATCATTTGGGTAAGACATCCACTTGGAAATAAAATCTGCAGGAGCTATTACATGTGATGCTGATGATGCTATGTGGAATACCAGCTGTGTCAAAAAGATAGTAATTAAATGACAAGAGAAAACATCAACAAAGCACCCCTTGCAGTCCTGACCTTGGCTAGGACCGTGACATAGAAAAACCCTCAAGAGCAAATTTCTACGATTCCTATTACTTCTTATAGTGTCCTGTCCATGTATGTGACTATTTCAACTTCGGCGATAAGTGTAAAGGTAAAACATCTACCTAACTGTTTAGGAGGTGCAGCAGGCTCTTTTATCACTTAGTTTAGATTATTCTTTGCCTAATTCTGTTGTGTGTTGGGTGTATATCTGTCCTAGGATAGTCAAAACTTACCATAGTATAAAATGGAGCCTTGGAGCTCTTCTTCAGTGATGCATTTAGCTAAGATGCTTTTAGCCATTTTCCCTGAGTACTTTTTATATTTTTATTAGAATTTTTCATTTATTTTACTTATAGACCAGTTTTCCCTCCCTCCTCGCTTTCAGTTCCGTTCCCCCACCTCTCATCTGCCACCACATCTGCTCCTCCACTGACTCAGTTCAGAAATGGGCATGGCTTCTGTGGGAGTCCACAAAGCATGGCATACATATCAAGTAGAGCCAGTGAACAATAATGTTGGTACAGTGCTTCTTTGCCAAATGGTAGAGAGAGCACTTCCTCTCAAGGGTGGAACAGATACTGATATTCATGGTAGTCATAAAACCTTTCATCCATTTTTTTATTCCTTCCAAGAAAAATACATGATTCATGGCTGTGAGAAAAAAGTCTCAGATTTTTCAACCATCCTTTTCTCTTGCTATACTAAAATTCAGACAAATGAAGAACTTTCCTTGGGAATCTCAACATAAAATTTTCCTTCTCTGTAGAGTCGTAGACTATTATTCACCATGCTCTCTAGGAGGTATATATATATATATATATATATATATATATATATATATATATATGAAAAAAAGAAGTAAGAAGGGAGGTGAAAAAGGAAAAGGTTAAAAAAGGGGAGGCATGCAAATGGAGGGAAAAATCAAGAAATATGAAATGAGAAAGGGAGAGTCCTGGGTATCTGGGAAAAAAGAAGCATGAGTTGATGTATTTAACAGCTTGTTCTTGCATAGCAGCTTAAACAGCACAGGGATTCATGTTTTCAGTGTTCTGGACATGATACCCTTGATAGCAGATGTCTCTAAGTCCCTACAAAATAGTCTTTTCCAAAACTCTTTAAGAAAAAAAAAACTTTGATTGTTTGTCGGTAATCTTCTTTGTTTTTCTTTGGGGGCTTAATCAATTAATTATAATAATTGTCTTGATGTCACCAAAACATTCTCCATGTGAACGTATGTCAAAACTCCCCCTTATACAATAACAATGTGTGGAAGCTGAATGGAAACTCTCATTGCAATGTGATGCCCACTGATTGGTCTGCCCAGAATCATGACCATAAAAGTAAAATAGTATATACAGAATGGTGGTATTTATGTATTTAGGAACACACTCTCTCTCTCTCTCTCTCTCTCTCTCTTAAAGAAACAGAGGCCATGAATTTGACAGAAAGGATAGGTGGAGGTGGGGAGTATGTGGAAGAGTTTGAAGAGATTAAAAGAAGAGAGAAATAATGTAATTATAATATCAAAAAGAAGAAGAAGAAGACTAGAAAACCATTGTTGGTGGTCATTTTCAAAAGTACATGTACAATTTTATCTCAATTGTAAAATAAAGTTATGAGACACTAAATTATTATATCATATTTAATCCATGTCAATAGAAAATATCTTAAATACTTATATCTATGTTATGTACAAAGCTTTATATTAATTACTGAACAGTATTATTTTTTTGTCCTACTTATTTAAAAAGGAATCTTATTTCTGGAATTGAATGATGCAATCTCTTTCCTAAATCCCAATTTAAAAAATACCATGAAAGCCCATTTGGCTATTTATCATTGTGTTTAATTTTTTCCTCCGTGTCTCTCATCAAATGAGTTGGGTAGAGAGAAATGCTTGGACTATATTGTCGTGGAGGTGTGATTTAAACTATTTGCCTGGAGCTTGCAATCTGAATTATTATAATGCTCATTCATTAACTTTATGTCATAATTTGATATACTAATGTAGGTCAATGACAAAACAACACTTAAAAGCACTGATAGCTAGTAGGAACACAGAGTCATGAGAACATGTCAAGCAGACCTTTCACTGTAAATTAAAGAACGCTTGATGTATGTCAAAATAGCTCTGGAATTAGACCCTCAGGTCTCTTGTTCTCAGTCCTTAATTAAAATGGAACTTTCATCTGCATAATACCATTCCCAGCTTCTGAAATTTCTTGAGTATATATTTTAAGTGTTGAAGCTTCAATAAGGCAGATGCCATGCTATCATCGTTTGAATTTTTTTTCTTCTTTCTTTTTTTTTTTGGAATATTTTTGACTTATTTCAAGACTTTTTCAGAAACAAATACATGTTGTAGAGTCTGGGAATTCACATGTATTTCTTAGATGTTAATTATTTTTACTGATGAGAAATAAACCTAAGGAATTTTTAGCTTCTCTTTTTTACAAGTTTGCTAGTCACTCAATAACCATTCATCATTTTGATTTGTTTAGAAGTGGTTAGTGACATTAAGTATATTAGGAATTATTGTCCATGCTTACTTTTGTAAACTGTTAAGGTTACAGATTTTTTGAGTACTCACCAAGAGCAGTGGACTTTTTGGTGATGTTGCTAACTTTCAGTCATGCAAGATCCTGTAAGGCCTCATTCAGTCATAGTAATAAAATCCAAATAAACTCATTGGTTTGACAATGTGGACAACTTGATGAAATTACTACTTCATTGGTATGTCATTGGTCCCCTATCTAGGGTGAATACAATTTGTACACATTGTCAGGAAGAGTTGCACAAAATCTGTAAAACTGAATTATAATCACACTTTATGTCTGATTTTTATAGCTCTGTGATTAATATTCAGTGGTCCAGTTACAAGGAGTTGAAAAAGGTGTAATCCATGATATATTCACATTCATGGATATATAGGGTTTGTGAAAGACAAGGGAATCTGTGAGAATGTTCTCTGATTCTTCTTTTAAAACAAAATGATTAATAAGATAATGAGAGAAAAAAGTGAGTAGAACTACAATTGTGGTTTTATTTTTGGGTGACAGATTAAACTCATTAAGTATTAAGCAATCTATCAGATTAAAAAAGATGAAGAATCCATAAATTCTGTTACCAATGTAAAGTGACCCAAATTGTACACAAAGAAAGTATCCCATGGTGCTTTAGAGAGCTCAGTATTTAAGAGCACTTGCTGTTTTTTCAGAGGACCAGATTTTGGTTCCTGGTACCCAGGTGATGTGGTTTACAATATCTATCTTCTGCTCCAGGGGGTCCAGCACCTTCTTCTGGCCTCTAGGTACCAATCCATATGTGGCATACACTCAGGCACACAGACAGAAAGACAGATAGACAGACACACACACACACACACACACACACACACACACACACACACACACACACAAATTAATTCTCATTTTAAAGAGAAAGATATGTACAAATTATTGGTAAGAATAATAATATAAATGTGTGTCTAAAATGCCCATTGGAAGAATGTCAATGGAGATGATTTGGGGCATTTGTTTTCATGATATTGATGAAAGAACTGACTCCCTGTAGGACAAGAGGAAAAGGACTCATGCTGAAAACTCCAAGGGACTCACAGATGCTGAAGGATTGGCCTAAAATGCCAACTCAAGGATAAGAAACAAAGCTTCTAATGGATTGTGAAAAAGCCACACTGACTAAATATGATAAAGATAGGTAGTCAGTCAGTCAGACAGGTTCTCAGAAGCAGTGCCAGTGCTGCTGAACTGAATGGCTAGCTTTGTAATCTGGGCATATTGTTCTTTTACATATTCTTGCTTCTAAAGTAGCCAATAGAACCAGTCAAGTTTTTAAGGATGGTTTCTGCCTCTTTCTGTTTTAGGAAAGACACCACAAACTACCTTGGAGACAAGAAATTAACTAAGAATACTTTTAACTGCTTCTTGGTAGTTATGAAAAAAAAAGAGAGAGTTTTTTTGGTAAGGAACTACACATCAGATTCCTTCAGGGTTAACAAGTAGTGATATTGACTCGGTGACCAGAATATAAAGTTTCAAGATTGATGTTTAATGAAACCACAGATAGACCGAATGGAGTTTCAGTCTCCCTTAACTTAGTGTGGACAAAGTGAATAGCAGCAGATCATTCCCTGGGTTTGCCCTCTATTTGTTCAAACCATGATAACCCAGAGAACTAAGCAATCTCATTTGGTCAGTTCTAACTAATCAAAATCCAAGTCACCAAAATTGCCTCAGCCTTTGCTTTATTTATGCATTAGTCAACAGATAAATATCAGCAGATTTTCTTCCTCTCCTAGGAATCCTTTTCTCAATTTTTCTATGTGTTTTCCATAGTTTGTCTTTACCGAGAACTAGTAAAATGATTGTACAGTTTATTTCTATGCTTCAGAATCAGTTTTGTCTCTCTGATTATGGTGGTTTTTCTACTTTATCTTTACAATTTCTGTAGTTATTTTATCCAGATAGATAAAACAAAGAATTGCTAGAGTTTTCAATGTAAAACTTATGGCTTTTATTAATGATGTGGAACGTTACATCACTTTAATTATGGGGATTTCAAATACAGTATTTTTACCCAAACTGACAAATTTGCCTGGATCATAGCCCATACCTGTAACTTGGGAGACGTTTTACTCTTTCACATACTATACTACTTTAAGCCACTATCTATACATTCTCAGAGAACAGTCATGTGATTGAAATCCATTAGCATTATTGGAGTGTGATATGAACTTACAGTTTTCTCCTAAGATGCCAGCACCAACCTCTGTTCTACTTCTCCCTGAGTTCCTTAATAAAACCCTTAATAGTTTCTGGCAGTATCTCAACCATGTTAATTCCTCTCAACTCATGTTTATAGAAAATAGGGCATAAATAAAATTACAAACAATGACCAAGCTCATTTTGGCTCAGATCCATGGCTCTCTTCAATTCCCATGTCCCCTACAGTGAGTCACAAGTCATATATTGTCATTCCACATTCAGCTTATGTCTCAAAATTCTCAGACTTTTTTTTTGCCAAAATGCAACACAGAAGTTTTATGGTATTCGTGGCAATTTAAACAGTAATTAAATCTGTCAAAATTTTAAACAAGGAAATAAGATAGTTAAGTTTTTAACTATATTTTTATTTATTACATTTGGTAACTTTTCATTTATTACTTTTATTCTCTCATCATTCCTTTTCTCCATCATCTTTTTGCCCCATCCCTGTTTAGGCCATTCTATCCCCTTTCTCTTTCATGTGTGTTCTATTATCCTTTCTACACTGGCCTGCTAAAGCTCTCCTTTCCCTCCTCTCATCCGGCCCTTTCTAACTTAGTGGTACCTACATTCACATGTAGACATGCCTATAGGAAAACTATTAACTGTCTACTGCAGTAACTTTCTTTTGTTCAATGGTCAATCATGAGTAAATGAATTCATGAAGATGTCTTTAATTAAAATCTCTAACAAGATTTAATCAGTCTCAATATTGCTGTATTACTGTATCATGTTTGAGTGGATTTCCTTCCTTGAAAAATGTGGTCTCCTTTTTGTTATTCATGGGCCTGGGAGGATTGGCCTTTCCAAACTGTTCTGTATTAGTCTAACAATTCCATGAGAAAGACAAATCTAGGGCTAATGATGGTTCATGGCTTATGGAAATGATAAGTCAATGTTTCACTTTTGTTGGAAAAACTTCATGTACAGAGTAATGTTTAAATAATATTTATAGCAGTGACTGTAAAATCATTGTATTTACTTTTCCCAGCAAAATATTTTCTTAATTCTGAAAATTTCATACAAACTATTTTGATCATTTTCATCTCAATAATTTTATACAAAAATCTATGAAGCTAGAAATAAAAATATTTGCAAGTGCAATATCAACTGTATATAAATCACCAACATAAAAAAAAGATAAAAAAAATTGTCATCGCTTTGGGGACCAAAGCAATGTGCCTTGCCCTCTCTGAGGAATGGAGGTGAGGTGGAGCAGGGAGGCAGAGGAGAGAATGGGAAGAGGGGAAGAAGTAGGAACTGGGATTGGTATATAAATAAAAAAGTTTTTTTAAAAAAAAAGTGAAGGAAAAAATTTTTTTTAAAAAATCTTTCATCACACAAAAGTTCACTTTTGTGATAATTGAGTTATGAAAAATGTTGTTAAAAATTTCAACTGAAACTGGTCAGAGTCTCCTCTATCATAAAGTGTCTACTTTTTATGTAACCAAGGGGAGGAGATATAAATATAAGTTTTAGGAACTTCCCAAGACACATTTGTTTTCTTCTGGAGTCTCTCTCCCAGACATATAATTAGAATGAAATTGTTATATAACACACAGAGAGAAATAAAGACACAGGAAAGTCATTTACCTAGTGTCAATTAATTGTGTCACAGTGAAAATTTGAACCTCAGCATGTATATTTAGAGTACTCATTCACATACATGGTGCTTCCAAAATCTTTATACAGTCCATATCCTTCTCCAGGGTCTACTTTTGAAATATAACTGATGCCAATGCTTTCTCTGCAATATGTTTGGTAATACAGATGTAAGTTTCTGTATGTGCTGATATTCAAGTTAAAATTTTCACATATATGAAGTGGGTACATTTTTCATTACATCTTTTTGAGATTTGTCTCTTTGATCAATTTCCTTAGAGATAGACCCAAATCTGTGTGCATTTTACAATTGAAATTACATTAGCAAACCCACTTCAAGAAAAACTGAGTTTACCCATCAAAAATGAATGTATATATTGCATTACAATTATCTCAAAAGTAGTATTGATTTATTATTTGTATCTAATGCAAAGCAAAACTAAAATATTTAAATTTGTTTTCAGGGTATTTATGTTGTACTGTATTGAAAATATTTCATAGGCCACCTGTGCTTTGAAGTAGAGCTTAAAAAACAATAGCCTAGTTTTCTCAGAACTTGTGTTGGTGATTAAGTTTATTCAACTTGGTTTTCAATACAGACTTGATTTACTCAGCTCCACAGGCTGAACTCAGAAGAATCTTTCATGGTAGAAATAAAAGCTTACAATGGAGGTCTGGGGTAGGTGTGGGCACAATGAGCAAAGAGCTTGCTTTGAAAGCACAAGGGTCTGAGTTTGCTCCCAGAACCTAGGTAAATGTTCCAGGCTTAGTACAGTATATGAAATATCACAACCTGAGAGGCATAATAGGTGGGTTTCTGGGGCCAGTCCAGTCTGACTAATAAACTGTAGACCAGTCAGAGACTCTGTCTAACAGAGAGTAGAAAGTGTTACTGAGGAAACCTATAGTGGTTTCTGGTTTCTACACAGACACACATTCAAATAGAAATTATAGTTAAACAAACTTTTTTGAAAGAATTTAAACAAAAATCATGTAACCTTTAACAGTAAAGGACTGTAGCTATAATAAATGTTTACTTAATTTTTGTTTTACTTATACAAAAGTGTCAAGGGACTGTCACTAGTCAGAAGGTTTAATAGAAGGAAACTGTTTTTAAAATACAAATTTCACTAAAAATGATTGCAAATGTTAAGAGCTATGAGTCACCCATTTGATTTGCTATTGTCATTAAGATTCTGAGATTTGTGTGAAATTGCCAAATTCACAGGCAGATACCAATACTCTTAATACAATTCATGTCTGTTCTTAAACGTTATATTTGTGAATGTAAGTAGAAGTTCATATAAAATGTTTATAATTGAAATTGCTCTTGTCCTTTGATTAACCAAAGTAAAAAAAAAAAAGTAAAAAAGAAATAAAAAGTAGGTGTACAGTTCTAGGTGTACAGACCTGAGGACATGAGTGACAGAAGACCTGGGAGAGGCATGTAGAAGAGGGAAAAGTGTTGTCATGGAATGTTGTGCAGCCTTGAGTTGCAAAGATACTTACAGGATCAATTTCAATTCTCCACACTCAAACGAAGAAATTGCAGTACTTGAGAAAGAATTCAGGCATTTCAGCATTGTGCATTTCTTTTCAAATAGTGAAAAGCTGATATTTTAAAACATGAAAGTTGATTAATAACACTAGTTATTACTTACTATTACTTACTAATTATTACTTAGATCTTACATTGTGTGATTCGAACAAATTATTTTCTTTAAACTCTTATGCAATGGCATCAAGTAATTTAATAAACTGTTCTTAGTGTTTAAGAATGTAGATGACAGTTTTTCACTTTTCTTAATTGTATTCTTAATCCTTAAATCCAAGAGAAAAAATATAAAGTTTTGAAATTAGAATGCATTGTCCTTAAATGAATAAACATACACAAAATGCCAATAAAGCATATAAAATCTGTTTGTAATGTAGGGGAAAAATGCAGACAAAAACAATTGCCTTGGAAATATATTCATTTGCCTAGCAGTGTTTATATATTCACATGGAAATAAAAACATGTGCTTCTCAAAGTGAGCAAGCTTTTAGTGCTTGTTGAATTCTGAGTCCTTTATTGCCATCCTGGAGACTAATTGGAAGCAGTAGCTGTGCTTTTAATTAGTCAGACTATTGTCCTCCCAGAATCTAAATGGCTAGCACTAACTGCGGTTCTGATTGGTCAGACTATGGGTGTGCACATGACGGTACTTCTTCCTCTCTTCTGAGGCCTACAGGCATTGACCCCATTTGATGAAGAACTTGCCCTCATTGGAACTAGTTACAGACAATGAATGACATTTCTCAATGGAAAGAGGGAGTGGAGACATTAGCAGGCCAGATTCTGCTATTTCTGTCTGCTATTATCACTCTTGGAAAAGCAAATTGAAGTTTTCATTTTGGGCACATTTTGTAATAAATACCATTGTTTTTTTTTTTTTTTTTTTTTGATGAGCTTGGCTGGGAGAAAAAAATTATTCTTTCTAAATACCCAGTTTATGATTAAAGATGGGAAAGAATGGGAACAGATTCATTCTGTTTACTGTATGTTGAGGCTATGTATTAACTTCAATAGAAGCAGAAAAGCTCTAACTTTTAGAGAAGTATGAATATGTTGTTATAACTTTCAGGCCCAAAACCTAAATATACTGACATTATAGATACCCATTTCCCTATTCCCTGTTTCTTATTGGATGGTGGCTATTCCTTCTAAATACAATGCATGAATCATGAGATAAATATGACTTCTGACATTTTTCCTACATTTGATGTAGAGGAGACCCCATCAAACACTTCAGAACCTTATGTGTTACAGACCCTCATACAGTCTCACAACAGCCTGTTCCCTTCATTGTGCCCACATGAAGAATGGTGCCAGATAAGCAATAGGAAAGCTGCTTTATGTTTATCTTAAATAATATATGTGTATCAAATATCTATTATATTTACTTATATTTATATTAAATATTTAAATATATATTTGATTTTGAGGTGAAGGGCAGAAATCTATTTTCCAAAATTTTGGAGCAATTATACTTATAAGATTTATTTTTAATATTCTGTAGGTCTGTGTGTGGCTATGTGTACATAAGTATAGGTGCTGGCTGAGACCAGAGTCATTGGTGTTGTCGTAAGAGATGGTAGGAAGATGCCTCAAGTGGGTGTTGGGAGCTAAACTCCAGTCCTCTAGAAAAGCAGTAAGTGCTCTTAAAACCTGAGCCATTTGTCCAGCCTCTGTTTTTATTTAAAAGGCAGTAATCCAACCTTGATTTAGAGAGAAATCAGAATGTAAAATTAGGACCCACAAGGAAAGGAAGGGAAGCTTTACTCTTCCTTTCATGGGTCTTCATGTTGGAGAACTCTGCACAGCACACGTATGTCCTGCGAAGACAAACATTTGATGAATAAAATGTGTCATAGACTCCAATATTGCATGGAGACATTCAAATATTTCTCCTGGGAAATTCTGGGAAGGATGTAGAAATGGCTAGGAAGGGCATCTTACTAGAAATAGGAATGCCTGGTGTCCAAACTTTCTTGTGTCAGACTTGATTGGCCCTTTCTTCTCTGCTCACCTGTCAAAGATCGTCAAATGCTGAGCAAAGAAGGGGATGCAGAAGCCTTACAGTCACTGAAATACAATTTTTTCTTCTACAAAACATGTAAGCAAGTTTGAAACTTTAGCTTTAGATATTAATAAGTGACACTTATAGCTGAAAACAAATGGATATTTCAAAAAATGTAGGATAACACATTTCTTAAAATTTGCTGACATTTGATTTGAAAAGACTTAGTGGAAGTAAATTTGATTAACACAAAATATTTAACATCTGTTACAATGAGAGTCGTTCACCACAGCCATGAGGTTAGAATGAGCTTTTGATTAAAGTCTATGTGATCAACAGATTCTTACTTCTTCCATTCTATTATTTATTAAGTTAGAAAATTTAGACATTTTTCTACCTAGGGAACAGGAATACAGTATTAACCAAATTTGGAGGGTGAAGAGAACTTATAAAGAGAAGGGAGATAAGCTCAGAATGTCTCTAAAACTGTAGTTAACTCTAAACAAGTGAAGGGAACAAAAAAGAGCAAATGAACAAAAGATAGATTTAAAACAATGTCATTTCCAATATATATCAGAATATTGCCTTTTGGAGATGACTTAAATAAGTTGTATGTTAAGTGTATTGTTCCGAAAGGTCCTTGCAATGGAAACAGAGTCAGGTCAACAAGGTTGAGAAGGATGTAAAAGAAGAACATGGTGGGGGGAAAGGAAACCTTACCAGAGTAGAATTTTTGCTTGAGCTGTGCCTTTATAAATACCAACGAACAGGACAGAAGGCAGCCAGCAGAGGGCAGGACAGCCATGCATGCGCACAGCCTCCTTACAGATGCAAAACAAGAGCATGCCTGTTGATGAGCAGATAAGTCTGTTTTTCTTGACTGTTTGCTTTTTAAATAGGAGCAAGATGTATCGTGTTATAAACTGTAGAGATGAATCCTGATTGCCCATTCTTTTATAGAAGTGATTAGAGGGCTTTGGGAAATACCATCATGTTTGCTAGAACTTTGCAAAAGTTGAACATGTTAAAGAATAAGAAGAAAAAAGGAAATAGACTAGATACGTAGGAAACATTGTTTTAAAAGGTGAATG
The DNA here is from genome assembly GCF_000317375.1 of Microtus ochrogaster. Lineage (NCBI taxonomy): Eukaryota > Metazoa > Chordata > Mammalia > Rodentia > Cricetidae > Microtus > Microtus ochrogaster. Next base: position 5,556,099 of record NC_022009.1, on the reverse strand, counting down.
GACGCTTCAATAAACTGCTGTGTTGGCAAATCATTAGTATCACATTGGAAACGGAGATTGTGGAATCTCATCCATCCTTCGAGGATGGTGCCGCATTTCAGCTGCACTATTTGGTTGCTTACTCCTTGTTTATTTGTACATTTTATAGCCCTCACCAGCAGTTTTACTTAGCACTGCCGTCCTGTTTTGCTGGACCAAGAGCTTTTTGCTCAGTCAGTTCTCACGTCATTCTTCTTTTGATCTCTCTTCTCTACAGACTGTGTGTCGCTCAGAATTCGCCAGCACCATCTAAATGCTCAAAGGCAATGACCTTTTGTTTCTTCTCCTCTTAAATGACAACCCTGTCAAAAATATGTTCTAGCGTCCCTCCAGGTAACTTCAGAAGCACACATTTGCCTTGCTTTTCTTCCACTCCTAGACTTTGTAAATCCTATCAAGTCTTTTTCCTTGCCTTATATGTTTAAGAGATTCCACTAATGTTGTTCAATACCCTTCTAAATTCACACACTACATGGTCTGCAATTGAAAATTCATTTATTTGCTTATTAAAAGTTCTAAGTCTTCATGGCCACCAACAGCTGCCTAGTCATTCATCAGTAACAATCAAGTCTGAGATATTTATATCTCTTTTTTTTTGTTCTCCAACTCTGATTTTGTGTTTGTGATTATATATATATATATATATTCTGACTAGTCTGAGGGGGATGCCAGTCAAATAAGGGTCATGGAGATTAGGAATAACTAGACTAGACCAACAAGAACATTTAAAAGTCGGGTTATAAGATGATTATGAAAAGAGAGCTCAGATAGTTATTGGAAATAAGCAGCAGCAGAGAGAGGAAGAGCAGAAGCCACCGTGTTCCAGAAGTATTCTGCACATATGCTGCACTGGGGGGAGTGGAATAAGGAGATCAATTGCCAGTAATGCTGTTTAGCTAAGTGTAAAATGATGTAGAAAATGAAATTCAATTTAGAAAAGACTATGACAGCTTAAGTCAATGGGAAAATGGAGGGAAATTCTGAATATGATTGCCTTTGGTTTCATAAGCAAAAATGAATGACAGGCGGGAGAATTGTAAAACGATGTGCTGATTCTGCTGCCTCTGCCTGGCCATGTGAGAGCAGGTTCCCCTCTCCCTGCCCCTCTGACTCTCATCTCCTCTACTTCTCCCTTGTGCACAGGGATTTACTCATCTACCATTGCAGTAAAAAGACAAACTAAGGTGGTTGTCCTAGCTCCAAACTGTGTCTCCTAGACACACCCCTCTATATGCACCAGGAGCCTAAGCTGAGTTGGTCTGATGGGGAGAAAACATTTTAGTGACAATTTTACTGGGACAGAGCAACCTCATGAGGTATATGAAGGACTGAAGCCATCTGCTCAAGTCTAAGGCTTTCGTTGTTAGCTCTTAAAGCAGTGAGGGCTAATACCAAAATGACTGCTGCCTAATAACAGCATAAACTTCAAAGACTGTAATTGTTAGAGGAAAAGGCTTAACCTTTAAAACATTGCTCATCAAATCCCTCATTCTAGCAATTGGCCATGACTTACTCAGAGGGTCCCTTATTTCATGCATTTCCTTTGTAAGGTATGTGCACTCTTAAGTGACTGAGTGTGCCTTCTATTAAGTCGTTTTTCTTAGCATGGTACAAAAGATGGAATTTTATGCAGCTGTAAAGAAAAATGACATTGCGAAATCTGTGGGGAAATGGGTGGAACTAGAAGTTACACAGGGGTGACCTTGTTCAGATAAGCAAATAGTACATATTCATATCCCCTCCTCCTGAATCTTACTATATATCCCAGGTTACCGGGAAGCTCGCCATGAAGTTCAATTCATGGAGATCCACATCTGGAGGGCTGATATTGAAGGGGTGTGTATCTGACTGCATAGCCTACACACTGTCTTTCATATGCGGATCTCAGCTCTTAATGCTTATAAGCACATGGAAAAGTGGTGTGGCTGGGGCCGTGGGCTACAAACCGCAGAGGAGACAATGAGAGGGGAAAGAGGTGTGGAGAAGAGGGAACGCAAAGCAATGAGACACATTTGACTGGAAAACAGGAAGAAGAACTCTAATAGGGGAAGGGCATGAGAGAGAAGAGAAGGGACAAAGGAGGAGGAGACAAAACCAGAGCAAATTCTACTTGAAATGTCATAATGAAACTTCATACTTCATATGCTGGTTAAATGAATTAGTCATTTGAAAGAATGATAGTAGCTTTCAACTGAATTGTTCATTCTGGGGAATGGAGTGTGACAATCTTCTTCCATCTACATTATGTGTACTAGAACAATTTTAAAGGTTATTGATCTCTGGATTAAATTAGATATTCTTCACCTCGTTTTATTTTGAATAAAATAATCACTTTTATCTTGGCAAGGCTAGGTAGCCAACAGTGCCATCTAAACTCACTCCCCTCCCTTCACGCTGCTTCAATAAAATCCTATCCATCAAGACCTTGAACTATCTCTCTTTGTCACGTCTGTCTGAGGCATTGAAAAGCAACTTTCTGGTGCCTGCAGATCAATTGCTAGGGTAGAGGGGTCATACTGGAGTCAAAATTTAGAGTAGATTATTTTTAGTGAATGAGCCACATGCTCATACCATTCTTTCTGGAACACAACAGTGCTTGATTCCTGATATGTTTTCAAACAGACTGCTTGTTCTCAGGAGTGTCTCCCTGTTTGTGTGCTCAGAGCATCTCTTTCCAAACTTAGCTTAAATGTCACTGGATTTGTGAAGCCTGTTGCATTGCCCTAGGCAGTTTTAGCTCTTCTTATCTTTGTTCCAGTGTAACTTAAATTTTTTTTTCTTTGGGTATACTACCTGTTCTGTTTAACCATCTTTTATTTTTTCCTAGTCTGAAGCTCCTGTAGGCTGTCAGCTCTTTGAAGATATAGCTTCATGTATATACTAGTATATTTCATGTAGACACTAACCTTCATGTATAGCCTCACCCTGGTATATCAGTGGATGCTGCATGCAATGTGAGAGAATAAATATTCTCCTAGTTTTTGATATTGGGAATTTATCTATGTTCTTTTTTCAACTGAATAAATTGAAATTGGTTTTAACTTTCAAAACCATACTTTAGTAAGATAAAATGTGTCCCTCTTTTGCCCTTTTACACTGACCTCTTGAACACAAAACTAACTTAGTCAAATTAAGGTACCTGGTAGGATTAGTGTTATGAAAGTAATGGGATTTGGTTGACTTCAAAAAAAATGGATTAATCTGAGTCATATGCAATATTTTAACATTTAAGTTCATTGCTGAATCTATAGGGCAAAGGAAATCATAACCTTTGCTCCAATATCAAGATGATAAATTGAAGCTTATTCCAACAAAGCAGAGGACAAAACCATGTTTTGATTTTATATCAGACAGAATATTTTATTTAATGTTAATAAATTCAGCTGATGTTTTAAGAGACAATATTGATGTCTTTATAATTTTGTAATGTTTACTAAAACGAAGATACTATTAATAACTCTGTTTTCTGAATTATGTGATGTGTGGCAGATATTAAATGTGACACTTCTCCTAGGACAGAATACATGATTAATTTTTTTTAAGAGAGAGAGAGAGAGAGAGAGAGAGAGAGAGAGAGAGTTAGCTATTTGACAAGCAAACAGTTATATGCAGAGGCCAATAAAAGGTTTTGGATCCTGTGGAGCTAATATTATGGATAGGTGTGAGTCTCCTAACATTGGTACTGGGAACCAAACCTCAGGTCCATTGGAAGAATAACAGGAACTCTTAATATCTGAATCATCTCTCCAGGCCATGAAGTGCCTATCATTGTGTTTGAATGTTAACAAAAGATAAAAATACAGAAGGCAATCCATGTATTCTGGGGAGAAAAAGCTACAGAGAACAGTCAGGGAATCCTAGATGGGAGAATATCATAAGCAAACATGCTTCTAATCCCAGAGCTCCTTACTCAATCACTGTATAGAGACAATATCTTCACAGTAGTGGGTATCTGGAACTTGGAAGGGTCAGATACAGGATAGTGAACTGGGAAGACACTCATTGCATTTGAAGCAACTAGATCATTGATGTTAGTCTAGTTATGGTGCTTGACTTTGTGAATACTTTCACAGTACTTCTTACTTATTTAGTCTAGTCTAAACTACTTTGGGAGTTATGAAGACTCCCAGTGTAATGACTCCAGATATAGTTTCAACAGACCAAAAAGCAAAAAGTGCAAAGGACCGGTGCTATTCGTTTTCTTGCTTTCTTGCTTGCTTTTCTCATTTAGGCTACAGCAAACATGACAGTTGATGTCCTGATGTTTTCTTTTTCTAACTTGTAATTAAGAACATTGATTTGGATGAGTCTGATACCAATTCAGCTATGCTTTCTCTGTAACTAACCCAGATATCCAAAATCTTGACCTTTGCCCTGAGCAGCTACAGTACTGAGAGTCTATCTAATGGTTAGCAGGAACATATGCTCAAAACTAAGTTTGGGAGAAAATCATGAGTTTTACAGGATAGGTGGTACATTCGTGCTGAGAGTGCAAAAACAATTAACTTTTCCAAGAATGTGCTAAAATATAGAGGAAAATAGTTGAAAATTAACCCTTATAAATGTCATGATTTGCCTACTGTATAATTTAAATTGTTTAAATAAAGGTGCTTATTTGCAAAGTGAAGCATTTGAAAGATATATATTAAAAATAACAACACTGGGCATTTACTTGAAATTTAAACAAAACATAGCAAGTACAAATTAATCTAAAAAGAATGTCATATAACTGTGTAATTAGATGTATTAATATATGTGGACTATCATTTATGAGGCTAAATTTAGCATGGGTATTTATTTAAAGAAAAATATCTATATTTTCCATTTAAGTTGTTTCTATTTTTGTTTCTTCAGCATCTGTTAACTTTAACTTTTATAATACATGGATAATTATACAAGGATGATGCCTTAAAAAAAAAGTACCTGCCAGGATTAGAGTTGTCGAAATTGAATTCTAAATTTGATCACTGTCTGAAATAATTTGGAGAAACATTGCATGAGACACCAGAGCATCCACAGCATCAGCAGTGCCCAGTGTCAAAAGACCCCAGAAATTGTCTCATTATCTAGACAGAATCCAAAGCAATGGCCGAAGTTTTGAACCAAGTAATTCTATTGTCCAAAGAGACATTTGATTCATATAAGTACTATTGTTTTTTAAACCAATAAAATGATGTAAAGTGTGTGGTTACTTTGGGGGTTATTATTTAATAAAATATAATTGTATCACTTCTCCTCTCCCCTCTTCTCCTTCCAGCCACTCCCAAAAATCTTGTTCTCTTTCAAATTGGTGGCCTCCTTTTTATTACTATTCTCTCTCTCTCTCTCTCTCTCTCTCTCTCTCTCTCTCTCTCTCTCTCTCTCTCACACACACACACACACACACACACACACACACTGATAAGTCCATTTAGTGAGGTTTTTCTTATGTAGTGTGATATTTGACCACTTTGTCTAGATTTCCCCTTCTGTGTTAGCATGTCTATTGATATTATTACTGTTTCAAGTCATGTTTGGTTACTTGGTTAAAAAATTTTCTTTGATATGTGCGGGTGTTTTACACTTGTGTGTGCACAATTTGAGTGTCTAGTGCCTGAAGAAGACAAAAGAGGTCTCAGATACCCTGGACTGGAATGACAGATGATTGTGAACTATCCTGTGGGCACCGGGAACTGAACCCAGGTCTCTGAAAGACCAGCTAGTGAGTGCTCCAAAATCTTAAGCCATATCTCTAGTCCCATTGTTTGGTTTCTTTAAAAAGTCAAAGAACATTTATCTCTTGGAATATTTTCACTTAATGTAAAATATATATATATATTATATATATAATATATATATATTATATATATAAGACCTAGAGAAGTATTTCTATAATGTAGTCTGAGTAGCAGTACCATTACAATGGGGGTTAAAATGTAAAGTCTCACAATTATTTTGACATATGTCAGGTCATTCTATACACTAAGGAAAGGTATTCATAGCAAGCACTAGGGGCAAGAATTACTCAGCTGGAATGTTACAAAAAAACCCTTCTAGAAATGGCTTTTATTCCCAGCCAGCTTTATATCTTCTAATGATGAATAGTAGAGAGAAATTTGATTTTTTTTCTTACTTATATGCTTATTTTTTTCTTTTTTTATTGATTTTTATTGAGCTCTACATTTTTCTCTGCTCCCCTCCCTCTTTCTTCCCTCCCATCTTCAACCCTCCCCCAAGGTCTCCATGAACCCAATTTACTCAGGAGATCTTGTCTTTTTCTACTTTTCATGTAGATTAGATCTATGTAAGTCTCTCATAGTGTCTTTGAATGTAAAGCTTATATGCACAGAATACAGATATTTGCTGATTTTTTTGTTTGTTATTTGTATTTTGGTTCTCATTTTTATTTTTTCCATCTCGTGGACTTATCTATTTTTATTTCCACTAAAATTCAGAAAGATGAAAAGTACACCCTTTTAGTTATTCATCTCCGTGAGTGGCCTAAGAATCTAAGTGGTATATGTCAAAACATTAGATATTAGAAATGATTTTCCCTTTAAAACATGATTTCCCAGAAGAGAACTTTTCATAAATTGAACACAGTCTTTTTCCTCTTCTTAGAACCACCAACATCATTCTCAAGAAATATAGAACTAGTGATCTTTTTATGCCATATTTTTTTTAAAAAATCAAACATTCTAGCATTCTTTTTTGGAAATTGATAGCTTCGATTAAGGGCAATGCTGTTTAGAATGGATATTCTTGTCAGAATAGTCTGTGATTGCTGCCCTCTATATGTGCAGGCAATCTTCCCATTTTCCTTCAGTTAAGATAATTTTATCTTTTATCTCCAAATATATTACACACAAAAATGATATGTCCAAAAATGGAGATGACCTCTGTTCTAAGTTCCTAGCTGTCACTATGTATTTGATCTCAGACAGCATGTATGATTAGCTAAGGATAGCTCATCCTTTGAGGGATTTCTGCTCATAACAGGTAATGCAACAAGAGATAAGTCTCTTAAGGCCCTTTACTATTTCCCCACTATTACATGGGAAAGTAGGGATTTAGACAGCTCTATGAGTGTTAAATTATTCTTTAATCAAAATTTAGACTAAGTCATCAATAATTTGCTGTCATCTACAGTGTCTTCACCCGAAGACCACATTTTGTTTGTAATAATTTAGGGTTCTGTAGACGCTATTAACTGAGTGGCTATGCTGTCTCTAAGCCTGAATATCCCTTGGGTCCTTTTGTGCACCACAGGACGTTAAGATGAGTTGACTGATGTCTAAGTCTTTAATTCGAATCTCTTGTTCTCTTATATTTGTCATCTTCCTTTTGTGTTATATATTTCAGGTAAATCATCACTTACATTTTTTATGTTTTGTTTCAGAAAGGAAGAGGCCTTCCTACATTTTAACAATCAACTTAATCATATGGACTGTAGTGACATGGTTTCAGAATGCATCAATTTTCTCCCACTGCTTTGTTCTTCTTTGTAATTTACAGAATGTTGTAGTGACTATTAGATAAATTAGAAATGTTTTACCAAGAAAATCTCAAATCCTTTAAGAATGTTTGAAGTGTTAGGCTAATGGTTCTGGCTATCGTAGGATCTAATGTGAATTACTCTTACAATTGGGATAATTTATGTGAAGATGGTTTACTTACGTTTTCATCTATCCTGTATCTTTTCTTCCTGGTTCCACAGCTCCCCCGACAGTTCGGATCGTGCACTCAGGATTGGCCTGTAATATTGAGGAGGAGCGCTACTCTGAAAGGGTCTACACTATCCGGGAAGGGGAAACTCTAGAGTTGACCTGTCTGGTTACAGGACATCCACGTCCACAGGTGAGTCCTGAGCTGTGATGTTGAAGAAGACACTGACTCCTCTTGGAATCTGAAAGTTCACATTTTACACAATGAAGCTAGAATTTATGTATTTGTGTGGCTGGCTGTACTGTTGGGGGATGCGGGTTGTGTCTGTGTCTTTATTTGCCACTCTAATGTAAATGATAGAATGAAAGATAGGTGTGATTGTTTCTAAATATTGATCAAGAGTGCAAGAGCAAAAGAAGAAACAAGAAATTTGTTTTTTTTTATTGTGAGAAATTTAGAATGCACTCCCAAAAAAGGTGCGAAAAAGACAGCTACAAAAATGGCTCAGTAAGATAACAATTCATATGGCGATGAGTCTATTTTAGAATGTGGAAAGCCTGACTTCATGATGACATAATTGTACCTGAGGAAGCTTTGTTTTGAAGAATGTGATGCAAGGCATCACATGTACTTTTCCAAATCTTAACCATTGTATAAAAAAATGCATAAATGTTTTAAATAAACATTTACAGGTATTAAATGCCTTTGGACTTTCATATTAATTAGCAGCACACTTCTTAAATGATTCCAAAGGGCATAGTTGAGAAATTTAAAAGGTATGAAAATTATAAATAACATGCAAAGAGACAGCATTCAGAACCAAAAGATATAATTCTACAAACATTATTATAATGTATGTAGAATATACATATGATGTGAAAATGAGATTTGTATACAAAATATTCAATTGATTTTACTCATTAACAATTCTTATTTTCATAAACTTAATCTGACAACTTCAGAGTTCACACAAATATTTAAGCATGGTAGAGAAAATAAGTTGATTTAATAGAAAAAAAGTTATATATCTTAAGTGCTTTGCTATAATGACAAGAAGTCTAGCTAACACAAGACACAGAAGAGAATGAAATAAAAATTGGGGGGTTCATGAATTTCCCACTGCTTTACTGCCATTCGCTTCTGCCACTCTTAACTTAAGGAACCCTTGATTCTATCACATGAACATATAAAACTAAATCTGTTACAGGATGAGACATTGAATAGGTAGGCTCATTTGAAGACAGATGATTAGTTTATACAAGATAGATGAATAGGTTCATAGGTTCACAGGACCATAATTATGGCTGAGGTGACGAACTGTGTTTATTTAAATTAATCTTGTTGGTTAAGCCTAGAAATGTAAAAATAACCCAAGATAATGCCTAATGTTTTTTAAATAAAAAATTATGAGTAATTATATTTCCTATTAACAGAATATAAAGAACAGAAGTTAGCTTAAGAAAATTAAATTCTATTAAATTTTGCTAAAAATAATTGAACATGACCTAAACAATGATTCCAAAAGAAAACAAGCAAAAACGGTGCTAGATATAAAACGAGATACGAGACTAGGGTTTTTAGAATACATAGAAAAATTGAGTTCAGTGAGATAATTTCATCAAATACTTCAAAAACATATATAGAGTTATCTTAAATAGTAGCTCAAGAAATGTTGATGTTATTATAATGTATTTTTAATTAAAAGACCTAATATGATAGCTAGAATTAAATTCATAATCAAAATAGGTTAAAGTAAAAACAATAAGATTGGTGAGGGACAGTTTCCAGCAAGATAACATTTCATCCCCCTCCCCCCCAAAAAAACACACCATATTACGCGGCATTGCCATGTTCATAGATTCTGAACTGTAAGCCTCACTTTGAAATGGAACTTCTTTCTATCCCTGCCATCCCCCGATTGTCTAACACTCTCTTTCCTCTTTAACCTTGGAATTGTCTGACAATGGCAAGAAGAAAGACTTTCATTTCAACATTCATATTTCACAGTGCTTTCCCATTCTCTAGCTAATCTTAAATGAATTCTGGGGAAAAGGATTAGGGAACATTTTTTATTCTTTAATACTTCTGTTTAGGGAGTCCATTTAAATATATTCCCATTGCTAAAACCAACAACAATGATGACAACAAAAGCGCATCAATTTTTACTTAGTTCCTATAAGTAACTCTTGTGTTGTTAAGCTCATCCCTTGAGTTGATATTTGCTCTTTGAGATGCTTGACTGGGTGCCCTCTTTGCCAGCAGGCTGTATTGAGAAGGCAACTGAACAGCTGGGGCTTGGCATTCTGGCCAGTGTCTAAAGGACATGCTATTGGCAGCTGCTCCTAAAGATGATTTTTCCCGGATGACAGCAAGGAGCTGGAACAACTTACTTCTGTATCCAGTCTGACACTAGGGGTGCTGGAAATGAAATTAAGAGAGTTCTTAGTCATTTGTCAGCACAGATTTTATTCTCCTACCTCTTATCATAGCTATTAGAATAATAGAAATTGCCCATTTCAGAAAACATTACAGACTTTTAAGACTATATTATTTGGATATCATTATAAGTAGTCCAAAAGTAATGGTATATACAAGAGAAATCACATAAGGAAGAGGAACAGTTCGCTGAAATGGATAGGAGGGTGACATTGTAACCAGAATACTTACATGATACCAACCTCCCTCTCCCAACATAGTAATGTTGGGGAAATTATCAAACCTCTGTTTCATGTGTCTCAGGGTTTTGTATATTTAATATAAAGTGTGGCTATTATAAAAGTAAGGTAAAATAGTTTTGATTGGCATTTATTTTATAAATATGCACACACACATATATTATATAATGTAACACACACTTCATATAATGTTTGAGAAAATAGAGCCTAATACAATTTAAGGCCTAGTTGCTTTCTTCCTTATGAATTGAAAGGCGAGCATTTCACCTTTTCCCATCTAAATTATTATGATCTCACTTATTCCTCATCTGCTCAGTGAAGAAAAGTCATTTGAGAAAAGTCATATGGCAGACTTCTCAAATGATGCTCTAAGTCAGATATCTTAATATTCAATGCTTTCAGACCAAAAACAATTCTCAGATTCATTTGGCCATATTTCTTACAAAAATTTTAATGCATGCACATGAAAAGTAGATATAATAGATTTAGTAAAGACATACATATACATACACAGACACATACACACAATGGTAAGAAATAGGTTCTGTTATTCTACCAGAAATTATCAGATATTACTTTCTTCATGGCTTAGAAAATGCTATATAACATGATTTTTTTGCAAACCATATATATGTTTATACTGGATCTGTCTGTTTATTCACATGAGAGAATTGCCAATTCAAGTATTTTTTAAATGAATCACTTAAATTCATGATAATAGGATACCAAAAAGATACTTTAAAACTTACTTTCTCAAATACCAGATCTAGGCTACTTTCATATGCCCTACATAAACATTCACCTAGTTCTATCCAGTAGTGATTAATAGTCTTAATAATTTCATATTTACATGTTTAAAAGTATCAGACATAACTTTTTAATTGTAGACAACATAGTTTCAATACTTTAGTTTTTATTTATGTTTATGCAGTATGAAATATACTTCTATTGAATCAATTTTATATATTTAATAATGTGCTAATAGTTTTTCTCTAAATATACTACCAACATTTAAAATTAAAACTCTTATAGTTTCAAGGTCAGTTTTGCCTCATGAATAATTTGAATGTATTTAGTATCTTTCCAGAATTCATATTTGTTTATTTCTATGTACAATATTGGTGCTTAGAATTACCAGTTATTATACATGTATATGTATATATGTGATATATATGTGTGTTATGAGATAAACATATATACACATACATATGTAATATTCTAGAAACTTTCTTTAAAAACCTTAGCTAATGTGCTAAGTCAAAGCATTTTATAGAACAATTTATGCTGATTATATTTTCTTCCAAAGAAGATTTACTGTTTCAGTTCACATGTTTTACACCTAACATCAGAAAGCCTCTGGATTTTACAGAGTTTGGTATCTTGCTAATGTAAAGCCTCATAGATTTTAGGATTCTCATTAAACAGCTAAAACTCATGACTTAAGTTGGCATCATGCTTCTCTCCCAGCTTGTTGCCTTTAAATTCTTTCATCTTCACATTGGCACACAGTATTGCTTTGCTGAATAACCTTGAAATACGAACTTTTAAAAGACAGCACGTCATGCAGAAATGTGTGAGAGATGAATTGCAATCAAAAAGTTAGAGTTAGGTTTTAATCATAAAAATTCAATGAAGTTTACAGAATACAAATAAGAATCTCTTGACTCCATTCTAACTAAAAAGAAAGAGCTCAGATTTCTGATTCATATATAAAAATTAGGCAAATATTTGCAAAAACTGCAATCTGCCTATAATAACCAAATAAAATCTGTAAACGTGTAGTTGTAGTTCAGTAGTTTAGCCCTCATGTAACACACACAAAAAACCATTTTTGATGCCAGAACGTTAAGAAAGATATATAATAAATTTTAAAATTAGTTTATTTTTATATAAATATAATAAAATTATTATTACCTTTGCTTTAATCCTTCCAAATTCTAACATTACCCTCCTTCCTGTATTTCAAATTTATGACTCTTTTTTACTTATTGACACACATTATTTATCTATTTATATATCTGTCTACTTATCTACCGATAGATATGTAAATATATAGAGATGTACAGCCTTCTCAATCTGTATCATATTATTTGTATGTATAGATTTTCAGAGATGACGATTTGGCATTGGATAACCAGTTGATGTACCCTCTCCCGGGGAAGACTGTTTCTTCTGATTTTATTATTCCTTATTTGCCTTTAGTGATATGTGTTGGAATGAGCCAACATTATTTTCCTCCCAACAACTTTGACTTGTCTATTGTCATTATTCTTGTTCAGTTTTTGTTTGAGCAGCCATATTGGTGAGACTTTTGGATGTACCTTGTGAAATTAATAAGCAGAGCAAGTGCCCTACTACCTTGGCTCTTAAAGTCCTCTGCCTTCTCCATAGTTTTCACTGAGGTGTAGGTGATAGAGTTGTGTTGTAGAATTATCTATTAGATTGTGATACAAAGTTCTATGCAGATGTATTAGAAATGCCTAGCATGTATAAAAACTAAGCAGATATCAATCATCTGTGATTGAGTTGTAGGTGCAAAATAATTTCTTCTATAAATATAATTTAAGCTATTTTTGTCATTATTTGGTGACAGCAATTAACCATTAGACTTTTCAGATTATTCTCCTATTGTCACCCTTACATTAGCCTTGACCAGCAAAAACACTAGTGACAAGAGAATATTGAGTTAGGTGGTAAATATTTTGATGGTATTGAACAGGCCAGAAAAAAAAGTTAAAATGGAAGCGTTCTTCCTATGATATGGACTGTATTAATCACAGAATACCTGGAAGCCTATTTTAATATGCTCTTATGATAATTCTTTGACATTTAGACATCATGCTGACTTATACTAAGTGATGCTGAGCGTCTAGAACAACCTCCACAGAGAAATCAAACAGCCCAAAGAATCAGAGAAGTAGCAATGTTGCCATTTCTTTCTTTTATAAACTTGTGTTAGAGAGTTCACTAAGGCTGCTCACTATATGAAATACATTGGTTAGAAGGACTTTGCCATCATGGGGATGTAGGGGAGACTGCCTTTATGAAAATGGTACTGTAGGCAATGTTGGCTTGGTTATGGGGTTGCTAAATACCTCAGGGTGATCACATTCTCAAAAATCAGTGTTGGGTAGCACCACGTTGCCAATATTCTCAATATTCATATAAATAAGCAGAAAGATCAGTATTAAAAGCCAGAGTGCTTTGACCAATAGGACTTTATGTTGACCCATAGATTACAGTACTTTGCCAGGTAAAATATAGGAACAGCTAGTTTGAATAGTACATGAATTACATAAACAGATGTGATACATTGAAAAAGTTGATTTTTTTGTTTGCTTTGTTTTATGTATATGTCCTTAAATACATAACTATCATATGTTTGGTCTGTAAACGCTACTTGTATGTATATGATATTAGAGTAACCATCTAGTATTGGATAACTAATTTGGGAAACTCTATTCTCATCTTTTAAAAATATACCTGAATTGAATGAAATCTATGCATTGGAACTCTGATGGTTCATGCATTAGTATTTTGTGTGACAGATATATCTGATAACAAAAAGACTGGCATTATTTACTTTGCCTATGACATTTTCTCCTGATCTGAACTAGATCATGGTAAGGGTCAGATTATGGACTTCAAAAACACAGAAGCAAAATAATTAGATATACAAACTAATAGGCATTTGATATATACAAAAATTACATGCATTATAATTTAATACATATATGTCATAACCAGAGATTAGTAATTAGTTGACATTTCTCAACATGATTTTTTTTACTCTTTTTTACTTTTTTTTTAGTGTTTCTAGATCTGTGAATAATTTTAAACATACTAAGCTTAATGTCACTCAGGTGAACTTTTTCTCATGAAATGACAAACCAATTGACCTATTTTTATGATTTTCTGTGTGTACTTATGTATATAATTTCAGAAACCCTTAGTCATTTGAACACACTATGTTACAAATGTTCAGTAATAATAATAGTTATGTCTATCTCTCCTTGAAGAATAGCTTGAAAGTCACCATAGTGGTGATATTCTTAAATCAAATTTATTCTCACTTATTAAGACATTTGAATTGACAAGATTTCTTTCATATGTCTAGCTCAGTGAAGTGCTCATTGGAATGACATTAAAATAAGAAAGTGAGAATTTCAACTTCACCTTCATTTTACTTAAAAACAGAAAAATATAGGCAAGATGTTATACAATATGATATCAGTAGTCTAATTAATAACACAAGTGCTGATTGTAAGCTAATAAAATTTTCCTAAATTAGTATCATCACAACCTTTGGCTGAAGTCCTCCGATTTGTTCCAGATAAATAAGTGAAGTATAAAAGTTACCCTAAAACGTTAACATGGTTACAAAGAAGAAAAGTGCTTATGAAATGGAATGTTTCCCTGACTGATAAATGAGGAAATAGTTATTAAGAATGACTCCAGGATTTCAATTTTCGGAATTGCTAATCTTTTCATTTTCTCTGGCTGTCAAGGTATTAACAAAGAGGTAAAAATGTCATTTATTTTCCCAATGGTTTTATCTTTTTCCATCAGCAGACATTGATTCTTTCCCTTTTTATGCTTCCTTGTGCTACATGAAGAAACATCCTTTACAAGCCAGTCTCTTCCTAGTTGCTTGCCTTTGGCACAGATCATGAACTGATGCAGGACAGGATTGAGCAGAATGAAATCCTTAGTTAATTAGTACCACTTCCTTTGGGCATCATAAAATTTGCACTATTTTTAAGACCAACTTTAAGCATCAAGGGTTGTGGTACATTAGTGAGGGTAAGTTATCTTATTCATTGTAATTAGAGTAAGAGGCCACCGTGGATCTCTGGGTAGTACATTCTTGAAGTACTACAGGTGATCAAAGTCGCAATACACATCGAAAATGGTTTGGAAATAAATGATTATTTGAACCGGTATACAGAAAAATGTAAACACATTTTAAAAGATTGATAAAATCTTTCAGATGAAATGCACATTTCTATATTATATTATTTTTCTAGGGAAGTTTTATGAAAGTCCCACTAACTCCATGTTTTAAAACAACAGACATTGACCCTCTTATGGTTTGGATGTTAGGATTCTAGATTCTGTGTGTCCATAGGCTACTTTAGTGGGAAGAGGTTCTAAGTAGCATTTTTTTTTTCTTTTGCCTTTTCCTATCTTCTGTTGATGGCCATCAAAACTTGATGTTCCTTGGCTTCCAAGTGCATCACTCCAGTTTCTGTCTCTATCACCACTTGGATGTGTGTGTGTGTGTGTGTGTGTGTGTGTGTGTGTGTGTGTGTGTTCTCCTCTTCTTCACATACAACAGTCGTACTGGATTATAGGATCTTCACATTCCATTATTCTCTTATTTTCACCTTAAAAAAGTGTAGAAAACATCCCTCAAATGTCAGCCCAAATAGCAACCTGAAAGAGATTCTTTGAGAAATGATGAAGGATACTTATGTAGATATCAAAGCATTGCACTGGGTCCATTTGTTCATTAGTAACTTTGGTTATATCCAAAAATGATACAGCCAGGTCCAATGTTTAAAGGTGACATGATGAACACAGTATATAGATGATTCTTGTAGCAAAGGATGTATCAGTTTAAGATTAAATGGACAGTTGTTTGTCAACTGTAGTTGGAAATCTATATTTTTGTGGTGTTTTTCCAAAGGTTATGGTGCCTTTTGTGCAGGGTAATTGCTCTTCATGGTCTTTTGTGAGTACTTCTTAGTCTTACATTATGACTTCCTTGATAACTTTCTATTTTTGATTACGGTTTGACACAAGGAGCTTTATTTTGATCGAGAGAGCTTCTTTGAGTTATGATTTCAAAGTTCTTCAAGGGTACATTATTCAACCCATGCTATATATAAATGATTTTAAGTGGCCCCCACCCCAGCAATGTCTTAGTGGGTAAATGTGTCTTCCGCTTAGCCTGAGGACCCATTTCATCACCATGTCCTACACGATAGAAGGATAGAACCACAAATTATTAATTAATTATAAGATTTAATAAGATCCACACTCTTTCTGAACACATTAACAGGTTGTCACAAAATTCCTTTTGCAGCATGGTGTCTAGAGTTGGTGATAACGTATTATGAACATACAAGTTGATGTAATACACCTTTGATACTTCCTATTTTAAAATGTGTTCTGTTGTAGAGAATTCTCTTAGTTTTTTTTTCTTTTCCGTGATAAGCACTATGGCCTAAAGCAACCTATGGAGGATAAGGCTTATCTATCTTACACACCCTGATCACAGCCTTTCCTCAGGCAGGAGCTAAATAAGTCATGGGGTAACTGCTTGTTGCCCCTCTTTTCTTTACATGCTCTTCTTGATTTTTATACAACCCAGGTCCACCTGCACAATGGTAGCACTGCCCACTTTGGCTAGCCCCTTCCACATCAATTATTAATAAAAAAATATTTCATACGCTTGCCTACAGGCTAGTCTAATTTAGGCATTTTCTCCTCCAAGATGACTTTATTTTGCATGACTCCACATTGACAGAGGCTAACCATCATAATGATAAAGGATACAGGATCCTAAAATTTTACTGAGTGGGCACATATCACAAGCATATATCTTTTGGGGTAATTGTTCAATATTTTAAGCATATTGCTTAGCAGATTGCTTTTTTGAAAGCAGATGACTTCTTATACTAAAACTGTATACTAATCTCGCAGAGTACTTGAGCTCAGTTCTCAGCTTCTATTTCAAACGGCTTGCACCTGCCTCTAACTCCAGTCGCTGAGGATCTGACACCTTCTTCTGACCTCTATGGGCTCTGGCACACATGCACATACTCAAGCACAGACACATAATATATATAAATAAAAAAATCTTTAAAAATGTGAGCTTGCATCTGTTTATACATGTGGTATTTATCTCTGTGCACTGAGCATTTGAAGAGTTCTTTGAATCTATTGTATCTGGGAACTTCAGTTCGAATCATGTATATCCACACCTATTAGAGTATAATAAATGTGATTTGATAGTCTTAAAGACTTGAAGCATCTTTCTATTGTACTACAATTCAACATTAAAAATGAAGATCATAAGTGTCCATGGCTAATTTGCAAAGTATCGGGAATAAACTGGAAATCCACTGATAACGTCAGGCTACAAATACATAATTCACTGTCTAAACTATATAGAGGAAATGGAAGACTGGTTTTCATTCAGAAAGAGAAAAATCAATAGCAGAGAATGGAGCAGAATTAGAAGATGCAGGCTTTATGATGTTTTGATATTTATGCACACACTGTCCACAATCCACACAACAGTCTTTCATTGACATGAAATTTTTACTCCTCACAATCACGATAAGTCATGCTAGGAAACTATTACGATGCAGAAGAGTGGGTTTCAGCTGATACAGAGTTTATGCCTTCTGTTGCATGTGCTTAGATTTCTTCTGCTTACTAGCTCAAATAAGGGAAGGCAACTGCCTAGCCTAACTTACAAAAAAAAAAAAAAAGCCAAATCAACATGTCTTGGGCTTATATATTTCAACATGAATGTCTCTCAGTGGATTCATAATGCATGCTTAATGTTCTCCTAAGAAGTGACTCCATTTACTTCTAGTCTCTAATGCCTACAATAGATCACTTAGAACTGAATATGTAAAGCAGGAAGCATTCTGATTTTATTTAAAAAAAAAATGTCCAGTTTAGGGGCTGAATAGATAGCTCAGATATTAAGAGCACCCAGTACTCTGACAGAGAATCCAAGCTCAATTCCCAGTACACACATCAGGCAACTCAAACTGCCTATACACCATTTTGTAAATGTACCACATTTTCCTTTTCCATTTTTTTTTTTTTTTTGGCCGAGGGGCATTTCGGTTGTTTTCAGGTTCTGGCTATGACAAACGATGCTGATATGAACATAGTTGAGCACATGTCCTTGTGGTACCATTGATCATCCTTTGGATATACCCAAAAGTGATATTACTGGGTCTTGAGGAAGGTTGTTTTTTAATTTTCTGGGAAATCGCCATGCAGATTTCCAAAGGAGCTGTACCAGTTTGCACTCCCACCAACAATGCAAGAGTGTTCCCTTTACCCCACAACATCTTCAGCATAAGTTATCATCAGTGTTTTTGATCTTGGCCATTCTTACAGGCAGAATATGGAATCTCAAAGTTGTTTTGATTTGCATTTCTCTGATGACTAAGGATGCTCAACATTTCCTTAAGTGTCTTTCGGCCATTTTAGATTCTTCTGTTGAAAGTTCTCTGTTTAAGTCTATACTCCAATTTTTTTTTATTTGGTTATTTGTTCTTTTGATGAACAATTTCTTGAGTTCTTTGTATATTTTGAAGATCAGAATTCTGTCTGATGAGGGGTTGTTGAAGATCTTTTCCCATTCTGTAGGCTGTCGTTTTGTCTTGTTGACCATGTCCTTTGCTGTACTACACAGCAGAGAAAAATAATGACATATTGAAATTTGCAGGTAAATGGATAGAGCTAGAAAACATAATATTGAGTTAGGTAACCTAGACCCAGAAAGACAAATATCATATGTACTCACTCATAAGTGGCTTTTAAACATAAAGCAAAGAAAACCGGCCTACAAATCACAATCCTAGAGAACCAAGACAACAATGAGACTTAAGAGAGACATACATGGGTCTAATCTACATGGGAAGTAGTAAAAGACAAGATATTCTGGGTAAATTGGGAGCATGGGGATCATGGGAGAGGGTTGAATGGGAGGGGAGAGTCAGGGAGGAGAGCAGAGAAAAATGTTTAGCTCAATAAAATCAATAAAAAAAACACAAAAAAAGCCTGCAACTTCATATCAAGAAGTTCTGATTCTTACTCTGATCTCTGAGGGTGCTTCTCTGATATGTACACACAGACATACAGACACACTCAATCATGCACTGCTACAACCACAATTAAATAATAAAATCAAATTTTAAATTCTCAGTTTAAAACTAGTAAAATTTAAGATTGAAAATTACTTAATCTGGAGGTAGATTGGAGAAGATAGGAGGCTAAAAGAATGAATTGGTATGCAAACTGAGCTTCTGCTAGCCCTGCCAGCCAGTGAAAGTGGTACCACCTACTCTTGGTGTCTTGTTTCCTCACATAGCTCTTCACAAATAAGAATTCTTCTTGCTAAAGAGGGCACAATATGTTCTGATACTGGATTTTTTTAGGCTCATAACCCTGGTTTGGTTGATACAAGTGAACAGATTAAGGACTGAGTTGGTTTTTCCAAATCTCATAAAAGGAAATATGCATACAAACAATCCAAAAATCAAGTTTGGTATTCATGATGAGAAGTCCAAATCTAGACATAGCAGACTGTCCCACGCGTCATCTGAGCAAGCAGGGTAAAGTAAAGGAAAATTACAATCAAAACATGATTCCAAAATTTGAAATGGCGTTGAATTGGGCATGGTTTTTCCAAAACAGGATTATGCTTCTGGGAAGCCAGCTCAGAAGCCAAAAAAAAAAAAGATACTGGGAAGGAAGGCTTGTCAGTGGAGGCACCGGAGGCTCTCTCATCTGCCAAGGGATAAGAAGTATAGATCTGAATCTAAGACAAAATCCTCCCAAGGACATTAGTTACAGAAGCTTGATTTTCTGTTAACAAGATGATCATTTCCTGTTTTGACTGACACTTCTTCTCTTTATATATATTAATATTAGTATATTCATTCATTTAATGGCTGAATATCAGAAGTATGTTGATATTGATACATAAATATTCATTCTTCATTGATTTTTGCACCTTTTTTGTGAATTTCACTTAATGAAGCAACTGTCCTTCTCTAAGGACAATCTTATTTCCTGTAAGTGTAATTTATTTAAGATGTGTGGATTTGATTATATTCTGTTAGAAAGACAATGCAGTTTTGATTATCCTGTTAACTTTTCTATATTTGAGAAGATTTGGAAAAATGCTTTTAAAAAGACAGTGAGAACAACACCACACTTTGCTGGGGGCAGAAGCAAGATGGCCACCAGACTGTCAACCCCACATTCTTTCCACACTACTTCCCGTGTTTTCAAATATTCAGGTTTCTCCGCTTCTGTTTCTTGCATAACTTTTAACCTTGGGGAGTGTAACTGACCTTACTTGATTGGATAGTATTTTATTATTCTTATTCATTATGGACATACCTCATGGAGCTATCTGTAAGATATTCCTGTATACTTGGGACCACCTTCCTAATATGATTTCAGTAAAGGGAAACCTGATGATTAATTTAAATGATTAACCCTATTAAAAAAGGGATGTCATATTTGTTTTGCTTTCTCTTTCTTATTTCCTTTTAATTCCACCCATGTCGCCACACATGACAGGATTTCACTCTCATAAATAGCATTCATTTGTGCGTGCAGATTACATTCATTTGTTGTGAATCGCTCATTTGATTCTACTTCCTGGAGACTGTGAATAGCAACGCAGCAAGTGTGAGCATGAAGGCACTCTTCATCACATTGACTTCATTTTCTTTCATAAGAGTGAGAAGCTTGCATCATATTAAACCTCTGTTGTCATTGTTTTAGGAACCTCCATGCTGATTTCTATAATTTCTGTATTCATCTACCTTACTATTAGCAGTATACAAGTGTTTAGGAGAGGGTTGGCAAGGAAGAGTTAATAGATTAGGAATTGGGTAGTGGGTATCCAAAAATGGTTAGATAGGAGGCAAAATTCTAGTATTTTTTTCACACTGTACAGGGACTTTATTTTTGAGTCACTATTAATTATTTCAAAATAACTATAAAACACTGTTGTAAGAGGTCCTTCTGTCTCTGTGTTGCTTTTATTGGTTAACGAATAAAGAAATTGCTGTAGCCTGTTGATAGGGCTGAGCTTAGGTAGGCTGGGAAGCCAGAAATGAATGTTGGGAGGAAGAAAGTGGAGTCAGGAAGATGCCATGGAGCCTCTGCCACCAGAGATAGAAATGTTGAAAAGTGCTGGTAGGCCACAACCTCATGGTGATACACAGATTAATGCTGATAGGTTAGATTAAGGTGTAAGAGTTAGCCAATAAGAAGATAGAGCTAATGGGCCAAGCAGCGATTTAATTAATACAGTTTCTGTGCGATTATTTTAGCTCTGGGCAGCCTGGACGAAGAAGCAACCTCCTCCAACAAAACACCATTTTAAACATTCTGAAACTAAGAAATGCTGATTATGTTAATTTTGTCCTTGTATAGTATATGTATAAATTAAATATTTTTTAATATTTATTTATTATTGTACAATATTCTGTACTGTGTGTATATCTGCAGGCCAGAAGAGGGCATCAGACCTCATTACAGATGGTTGTAAGCCATCATGTGGTTGTCGGGAATTGAATTCAGGACCTTTGGAAGAGCAGGCAATACTCTTAACCTCTGAGCCATCTCTCCAGCCCCCAATAGAATTTATTTTAATCGAAACTTTCAGACTAAAACCATAGAGTTATTGACATTTTAAAAGACAAAAACATATTCAGCCGATAAGAAATTTAGGAATATGACAATGATATTTGCTTAGCATTAATACATTTTAAACTTAGGGTATAGTGCATACTCTTTTTCTCTTTGGGATTTTTTTTTTATAAAGTTTACTGTAGAAATCTACATCCAGAATAGATGCTGGGGAGATAGCTCAGTATATAAAATATTTTTCTCCCAAGTGTAAAACCTAAGTTTGGATCCTCAGCATCCACATAAAGCCAGAAGCAGTAGTTCTAGTCTGTAATTGCATGTAAGACATGTAAATCCCCAAATACTCTCAGGCTGTCTAACCTGCAATGGGGACATCCAGTGATTGTCTCAAATAAGATGGAAGGCAGGAAGCTAAGCCTGTGTTCTGGTTCTATATGCCTACTCTAGTGTGTAAGCAGTAATACTCCCACATGAGCCTAGACACAGACACACACACACACACACACACACACACACACACACGCACATCACACACACAAACAGAAGAATTGAAAAGAAGAAGAGCATGGAAAATACATTTTACTTTAGTTTTTGCATGCAAAAAAAGACACAATGCAAGCTTTGAGCAAATTATTTTGAATTAGTTTCTATTGTTTTTAAAACCAAAACCAAAACAGTATGAGTCTTAAAACATACCAAAAGAGCACATGAATTGCTATGCCATCAATTTCCAAAGCCCTTTGTACTTTATATTTCTTTTTTTTTTTTAAATTTATTTATTTATTGAGGATTTCCGCCTCCTCCCCGC
>NC_022009.1:5532274-5532960 GCF_000317375.1 Microtus ochrogaster | reverse complement strand
AGGATTGCAAATTATAAGCTCACTGTCCTTTAATTATGGCTAGAAACCAAATATGAGTGAGTACATCCCATGTTCCTCTTTTTGGGTCTGGCTAAAAATAGAAGCCTGGTTTAATTTTCATTCATTCCTTATTGATCGCCATTATTTACAAACTTAGTAACACATTTCAATATTTTTTGCTAATTCCAACAACTTCAATCTAACCTATACAGTTGAAAATATCATTCAATGTATATAATAGATTAATAGACAACATAATAAAACATGTAGTTCCATATTATGATTATTTCATTAAATGATATTTCAAGTGTACCTGTTAATCAGAAAGATAGAGATTTTTCTTGCCTTAACTTTTTATTTTTATTTTGAATATTCAGAAGTATTTTTAATTTGCAAAAATAATTACACATTACTCATTTCTCTGTTCTAAATCTATGTATGTATGTGTGTGTGTGTATGTATGAGTGTGTGTGTGAATATGCATCTGGAGGTCAGAAGACCACTTTACAGAGAGGACTCTATCTTGGCACATTTCTCAAATTCTAAGAATTTAACTCAAATCACCATAGCAGACATCCTTTATCCATTCAACTCTCTTGCCACCCAATGGATTTGGCATTTTATATGGGTAGAGTAACTAAATATCTGAAAACATTTGTCTATTAGATTTTCTCCTTCCTTTTTTC
>NC_022009.1:5525317-5529684 GCF_000317375.1 Microtus ochrogaster | reverse complement strand
CCACTCTGGAAAGTAGTGTGGTAGTTCCTCAGGAAATTCGGGATCAACCTACCCCTGGACCCAGGAATACCACTCTTGGGAATATAACCAAGAGAGGCCCCATCATACAACAAAAGTATATGCTCAACTATGTTCATAGCAGCATTGTTCGTAATAGCCAGAATCTCTCTAGAATCTTAAACCACATTTGAATTTGCTATGGAGAGAGGATGGTATTGATCTCCTAATCTTCCTATACCTATTCCCCTCTTGCAGGTATGACATCATTCTTAGTATCTTTAATTTTAAGCAGCAATTTCAGTCTCTATATGAACTCTTTATGTTTATATTTTAAATACAAATATATAATGCTTTTAGCAAGATATAAGAATGTCATATTAACAGAAAAGTATAAATTAAGATGATGGTCAACGAATAGGAGAGACAAATCTTTCAGACCAAACACGTATTATAATGATGTGGTTTTTAATAAACATAATGAAAGGGGAAAATTAAGACACTTTAAAACTTCCATAACATTAGAACTAAAACAGTAACAGATAATATATGATCAGTAAACATATGGGAGAAAACATAATCACATATATTCTTTATGAGACCAAAATTTATAAATGTGACAAATTGGAAATGAAGATTAAGAATAATGGATATATGACTATAGGGATGCTTCAGGGGCTAAGAGCACTAGCTGCTCTTCCAGAGAATCCAGGTTCGATTCTTACTATCCACATGGCAGCTCACAACTGTCTGTAAGTCCAGTTCCAAGGAATCAGACACTCTCTTCTAAGCTCTGTGGCAAGTGGTTCACAGACACACATGCAGACAAAATATGTAAGAACATTCAGTAAAGTGTTTTTGTTGTTTTGGTTTTTCTTGTTTCTTTGTTTTTGAGCTAGGTTTTTCTATGTAATCTTTGCTCTACTGGAACTCTTTCAGTAAATCTGCCTGTCTCTGTTTCTCCAGTTCTGGGATTAAAGGCCTGAATCACTCCTGTGAGATCAAGTAAAGGTTTGAAAATACAACAATGGATTTAGATCTTTGACACTGATGTCAGAACAGTGCCTCCAGCTTACAGACATGTTCTTGCATGTGCTGCAAAGTGCAAAGGTGCATTAGGCAATGTCTATTCATAAAGTTTTCTTTGAAAACTCTTGTACTGGTTTCATTAAGATGAATGCATCTTAAATGCCAGATTTCAGGAATCAAATAAGTAAATACATTAAATGAAAATTATATAACTCTTAAATCTATATTTTCTGTTGTTCAGTCAGAAAGATAAAATTTTAAATTATTGAAAACAAAGACAAAACTGTTGAACAAAAAAAAATTGCTAACGTTTGTCTTTAGAATTCATTGGATATCCCTAAACGAATAGCAGTAGTATATTCTACTACTCCAGGTAAAATAGCTAGGATTTGTGGTAAGTATATATCGCCATTCTTGAGTATTAGTTTTGAATTATGAACCATATGCCCTATGTATCTTCATGCTCAGGTGAATCCCTACTATTTTTGCAATATAAAATATTCTTAATATTGAGAAAGCATTTTATTGTCATCCATCAAAGGATACAGTAGATGTGTTGGGGATGTCACTGTATATGCTGTATTAGACATTAATGGCAACATAGAAAATACTTAAATCGTAAGAGAAATATTTAAGTAATGGGCCATGTTATGTAAGGAACTTTTGTATTCTTAGATTGTGGTATCTTTGGTGGCTTAGGGAAAGTATTACTTAGACAGTGAGGATTACAGTATTAACAATTTATTTATCCAAAAATAAATAATAATCTCCTATAATTTAAACAAAATTTCCTCACTTTAATATGAATTTTTCCAGTAAGCCTTTATGCTTAATGTAGACCTTACATGACTGAAACACAGTTTGAGACCCAGTTTAGAACTGATCCAGAGACCTGAATGCTTGCCTAGTCTCAAATTGTGGTTTGGCTTAGCAGTTTGTGGAGGAAGTGGGTCTTGCATACAGGGTCCTGAAAGGGGGCAGTATATCGTAGAGTCATTGCTTTCTCATTTCTGGATTCAAACCAAGAATAGCCATCCATCTTGATTATTCCTTTCCTTCATATTAAATCTGACCCTTATGGAGGAAGCTATTCCTCTCACTTTTCCATGTCTCCTCTTCTGGACTAGTAGATGTCTAACTTCAAAATGTGATTTCTGATTTCTATCCTTTTCGGTCATCTCAATTCTCCTTTTAAATATCCTCTCTGTTCCTTGCCATGGCTGCTACCAAGGAATCTCTCATGTGTGTCCTTCATTCCCTCTTCACCCCTTCTCTAGACTAGTTCAAGCTATCTCCAGGTCTCGTTGCCACTTTATGGCTCCATGACAAGGAATCACATGCTTTGGATCTGGTTCATTGTATTATGTGGGCCTGCTGCTTGTTGGGGTTTCTGTCCTGTCCAGTTCCCACAGCCTGCAAGTCCCAAAGAATCTACACAGGGAGTCTATATTCATGATAAAGTGAAATATAACTTGACTTTTATAAAGAATACCTGATTATGTTTACATGAGAGACTTTTGTGGGATTTATATACTGTGTAAATATATTGTTATGATTGGTGAGATAAAAATCTAAATGTCGGGGGCTGGAGGGATGGCTCAGAGGTTAAGAGCATTGCCTGCTCTTCTAAAGGTCCTGAGTTCAATTCCCAGCAACCACATGGTGGCTCACAACCATCTGTAATGGGGTCTGGTGTCCTCTTCTGGCATGTAGGCATACATGGAGGCAGAAAGTTGTATATAAAAAAAAAAAAATAAATAAATAAATAAATAAATAAATATTTTTAAAAAACTGAATGTCTGATAGCATGGCAGGAGGTATAGGCAGAACTTCTGTGCAGAGAGAGAGAAACTGGAAGGAGAAATCCAAGTAGGTGATTTCTCCAGCAGACTCAGAGCAAGTCGGACGTGCTGGACTAAGAAGAGGTAACCGAGACATGTGGCAGAATGTAGATTGAAAAAAATATGTGTCAATTAAATTATAAGAGCTAGTTGAGAAAAGCCTAAGCTAAGGCAAAGCTTTTGAAAAATTCTCCAGGTCATTATTTGTGGGCTTGTGATCCAAAGATAGTGCTACAAGAAAGCTTGTTAACAAGAGGTAAATATAGGAAAAATGCTTCTGAGAGCTTACCTGGCACTCTAAAGTCAAAACACATGGCTAAAGAACTGTCTGCATGTCCAGGCTACTGCAATGGAAACATTCACATTCATCCCTTGTTTCACCATGAGCATCTCTTTGGATCCTTCATACAAGGAACACCAAGCTGAAAAGTTTTTCTTCCATATAATTTTTCAATAAGACAGTGTTAGTGTAGTTGGTGTGGGTAATATATCAGAAGATATATATTCTGGCTGCTGGTGTTGTGAAGAAAAGGAACTCTGTGTTGACAGAGGTCTCTGTTCCATACACTCTATCTACAGACTGTTGTCATGAAGAAGTGGAACACTTCTTTTCTGAAAAATGCCATGACTGGGTCCTTGTCTACTTCACATCAACTTACTACGTCCCAACAAATTTGATGAAACATTTCATACTTGAGATGAATGCTGAAAATTTGCCTAAACTAAAATCTATTAACACTGTTTAAGACAAGTGTAAGTGCTTTCTTAATATGATATCATAATTTCAAATAACAGAATCAGCAAGATAAAATTCAGTTCATACAAATTAGAAAATTTTGTGTAAGAACTGAGATAATTTATTAAAAAGTCAGTAATGCTATGGCTTTTTCTCATACTCCTAAGTCAAAAGTAGGCAGATTTCTGTGAGTGTGAGAATAACCTGATGTACATAGCAGGCTTCTAAGCTAGCCAGTTCTACATAATGAAACCCTGTCTCAAAAAATGAAAGAGAAAAAGAAGGAAAAGGGGAAACATTTAAACAGAGCCTCACAGGATGAAAACAGCATTTACAAATTGCAAATACTAATAAAGATTGATCTAGAGTATAGAAAACACACTTGCGATTTCATGTGAAAGGCTGACACAATTTATAATGGGAAAAAATCTGAATCATCTCTCCAAAAATGTAGGAATTTTTGAACCAATAAGCACAAAAAAATAAATACTTGCTGATGGAGGAAGGTTATTGGTTGATTAAATAAAGAAGCTGCTTGACCTGATAGGTTAGAACATAGGTGGGAGGAGCAGAACGCTGAGAGGAAGAGGAAGTGAGCTCAGAAACTCGACAGCTCTCCTCGAGGGGGCAGACGCCTCAGAGAGACTCGACAGCTCTCCACTCTTGCGGGCAGAGGCAAGAGCTCTGCTCTCTGAGGCACACGCGATGAAGCTCCAACCTAGGATGGACATAGGCTAGAATCTTCCCGGTAAGCGCACCTTGGG
>NC_022009.1:5447087-5521917 GCF_000317375.1 Microtus ochrogaster | reverse complement strand
AGAAGAGAATGGGCCAAGCAGTGATTAAAAGAATACAGTGTCCGTGTAATTATTTCGGGGCATAAGCTAGCCAGGCGGCCAGGGTGCGGGCAGCGGGGTGCTGGGAAGGCAGCCCCGCCGCTCCTTATTACTACAACTTGCTATCTTTAGTCATTAGGAAAATACTAAACAGCTATTAAGAGATTGTTGTATTTAAAACATTTAAGAGTTTTAAAAATAAATATTATTAGTAAACATAGAAGAGGATATGGGGAAATTTGGACTCTCAAATATTATATGAGGGACCTTAAAATGTTGCTTCTACCTTGAAAAGCAATTTGTTAGGTTTTCAAAATATCAAACAACTAATTTTGTATAATGTACAAAATCCATTCAGAGCTATAAACTCACAATATAGAAACAAGTTTACAAAAATCTTGTGCACACAGGGCCTGGAGAGATGGTTCAGCACTTAAGAGAGCATACTGCTCTGACAGAGGATCCATTTTCCAAACCCGGAACCCCTATGGCTGTTTACAGCCATCCATAACAGCTCCAGGAGATCCAGTGCCATTTCCTGGCCTCTTTGGATGTCAAGCCTGCAAGGAATGTACTTACATACATGCAGAGTAAATACTCATACACATAAAATAAAAATAATATTTAAAAACTCTTGTCTACATAAGCGCTCATATATTACTCATAAAACATCAAAGTAGAAAGTCCCAAATATGTATTAACTGACAAAAATGGGCAAGCAACCTATAGCATATCTGTATAATAAGGATGGGCTTTTAAAATGTGTTAATATTGAAGTCACAAAAAGTCTGTTGCTACCCTTTTGTTGCTCACCCTAAGTTATATGAAATCTACAAAGTAGACATGTCCAGGAGAGAGAAAGTGGGCAGGTTAGGGTGTGGCTGGGAAGAGCAGGGGCAGT
This sequence comes from Microtus ochrogaster, assembly GCF_000317375.1. NCBI lineage: Eukaryota > Metazoa > Chordata > Mammalia > Rodentia > Cricetidae > Microtus > Microtus ochrogaster. The sequence continues at coordinate 5,520,998 of NC_022009.1, read as the reverse complement.
AAAGAGAATTGGGGAATGTCAAATGATGGTAGCAGGGTATTCTTTAGAGGCAACAGAAATGTTCTAATAGACTTCAGGCAGTTGTACAACCATATGAAAAATGTTAAACCCCGAATTGTAAATTCTAAGTTTATGGATCCTGTGGTTTCCAAATTATAGTTAAGTATCAGCTCACTCAGTCTGCTTTATCTTTCAGTACCCAAGGTTAAATATGGCTTCCAGATAAATTACCTAAAACTTCAACTTGAGTCAATTATCTGTCCTTTTATTGCTGTATCTATTTATCTATCCTTTTATCTGTCTTTTAATTGTATACATTTGTGTTAGCACTGTAAACACTTCATCTGTCCATCCTTAATAAAAATCTAAAAGAGCCTCATTGTCAGAGATAATTATTTATTTGTATGCTTGCCAATGCCTTGCATAATTTATGCCTACGTGATATACAGCTAGTCTTCATTGTGTTATCTCTTACTCTCAAATTTCCCGTTGAACATGGTTTCAGAATTTTAGAATGTTGAAAAGAACCTATGGGCAGGATTAATCCTTGCCTGTGTTTTATACAAGAACATAAGATTGGTATTTTTTATTTTATTTTTTAATATCATTTTACACTCCAACCACCCTCCTCCTGCACCCTTGACTCACCCACACAAACCCACCTTCCATCCACTCCTTCCAGCAAAGTCTGGCACATTAAGTTGGAGCAGGACCAAGATCCTATTCCTTGCATCATGGTATCCCACCATAGCGAATGGGTTCCAATAAATTAGTCCACTGCCAGGGTCTCTTCAGATAGAGCAAGTTCACGACCTTTCTTCCACATACAGAGGGCCTAGTTTGGTTGTATCTTATTTAGAAAAAAAAACTGAAATGCACTGGACTGTTCATATGGTTTGATAAAGTGCACATCACCCCGGACTCACTTTTCTTTATCAGAATAGATATTTTATAATTCAGTGATGCCCCTGTGATCATTAAAGCTCCATTAAGACTCTAAAACATTGCTAATTAACTCTGACTTATCATTGCCTCTATATACTTGAAAGAGATGGACAGTAGCAATAAAGCCTCATTATTCTGTTATCACATATTTTTCAAAGTATTTTGTTGCTACTAATTTCATTAATAACAACACCATATAGCTTGGCATGAGTTTGACATTTGAACACTAAGTAACACTCATAAATTGATTATCCATCCAAAATTGTGCTTGAGAAAGTAGACAGTCCTCAAACTTAGTGATTTCAAGATTTTTCTAAATAGCCTTTCTCACCCAAACCTAATTAAAACTTAATATATAAACTATATAATAACCTCTGCTTTTATAAGGAATTGAAACCTGGATTCCAAAATCAAAGTTCATCTTGAGCCTTGGAGAGCCTCCAAAGACTTCTCCTTAGAATAACAACAATGCTTTGATTAGACCAAATGTCTTGCAGATTTTCCTGCAACTAAAGATCTTTTTATGATTATTATGCTTCTATTTTGTGAGAATTTCTTACATATGTACTTACATGAATATTTACATAATTTTCATCCCACACACTCCTGCCTCCAACTCCTTCCTTGTCCTCCAGAATTTTTTATACTAGCTAATTGTATATGTGTATGTATACCTGTGTGGGGGCAGGTAGCTGGTGGTGGTGAGTTAACTTTCTGTCGAGGTTAACTTTCTGTGTCATTACTCAGGACCAGTATTCATCTTAGTTTTGCTTGATTAGGAACTCACAGACTGAGCTAGGGTGGATGGCCAATGAGCCTCAAGGTATCTTCTTGTCCCTGCGAACCAATCACTAGGTTTGCAAGTGTGTATCAGGGTACTGGCTTTTTTTTTAAACATGAGTTCGGAAGTCCAAATTCAGATTGTTATTCTTGCAAGGAAAACACTTATTGACTGAGATCTTCTTTAGCTAAGCTTGCTTAGCAGTGAGTTGCTATTGCGTAAGAAAACAATGACAGCTATCCAGCCATTTGTATATGTATAAGATACTTAGAGTGCAATTTAATTTGTTTGTATATGAGTATGCTTATTGCTTTACATGACATTTTAACAGATTAACTGAGAAAAAACACAACAGAGTAATGGAAGCAGCTATACACTGAGCTGCAGGCATTTGATTATCAGTAATATCAAAATGTAAATTTGGACAATTAGTTCCATTGTATAAAACAAAGATTTTTTCCAATAGTGTAATGACTTTCATTTATTAGATTTGCTTCTTCAAAACCTAAATTTAAGTAGTAGAGGAAGAGTAAAATAGCAATTAGCTTGGAGGTGGCTAAAAATCCTGCATATGAATTTGGAAGTGGGCAAGGAGGTGAAGACTGGGCATCCTGGTTAGAAGGATGATGTGAAATGTCCTCCTCATTTCTTTCTTTCTTTTCTTTTGTTTGTTTGTTTTGGTTTGGTTTGGTTTGGTTTTTAGAGACAGGGTTTCTCTGTGGTTTTGGAGCCTGTCCTGGAACTAGCTCTTGTAGACCAGGGTGGTCTCGAACTCCCAGAGATCCGCCTGCCTCTGCCTCCCGAGTGCTGGGATTAAAGGCTCCTCATTTCTTTCTTTTTGCTTCCTACTCCTCTGACTTCTAACTTTTTCTACTTTTCTTTTGGTTTCTCATTTTTATTTTTGAGATTTATAATATAATTGCATCATTTCTCCCTTCCCTTTCTTCCCTCCAAGTCCTCCCATGAACCCTTCCTTGTTCTTTCTCAAATTCATGACTCTTTTTCATTGTTATTGCATATATAGATAGATATCCATTCATATATATATATATAAATTCACATATGTGTATATGAATAAATATATATCTACATACACTGATACATTCATACACATACACACACACATCCCTAAAAATAACTTGCTGATCTTGTATAATGTCACGTTTCTGTATGTTTCCAGAGCTGACCATTTGGTAATGGGTAACCAATTGGTGCGTTCTTCCTTGAAAAGCTTGTTTCGCTCATTCTTAGCATTCCTTAGTTGCCTATAGTTCTTTGTATAGTGTGTTGGAGTCTCCTGGGGTTTTCCCTGTCCTCTTTAGCATGTCTATTTATGTCAACTCATCCTTATGCAGCCCATGTTTGGGTGGTCATATTGATGAACTTTGTGGTGTGTAGCTTTCGATAGTCCTGGGAGATACAATCTCAAGGCAAAGTCCCTGACTTTCTGGATCTTTCCATCTTTATTCTTCCTCTTCTACAATGTCCCTTGAAGCTTAGTCAGAGGAGTGTTTTATAGATGGATCCACTAGGACTGTATGCCACAAGTGTGTATTTTGGTTGGCTGTGGTTTCCTGTAGTATGCTCCATCTGTTGCTTTTCATATGCTTTATGTCCGAGGTTGCCTGACCTTTTCTAAAGGTAGTACCTTCAGAGTCTTTACCTTTCATTTCCGTTTTCCCATAGGTGAAATAAAAGTCAGGAAGCCTTCTTCCCAGGAGGATCTTATGAAAGCCATATGAGAGTAACTATACAAATTATTTATTCAGTAGGCTGCCAACTTGAAGTCAGGGCTCTTTAAATATCAACAATTGATCTTTTAAAAGTGGTTGTTTCCTCTACTCCTTTTTCGGAATCTTAAATTTTGTTTCGCTGTTTATGATATTTCTTTATTATACTTGCTAAAGTAAAAGATGCTAACCATTTTTGTGTTTCCTGTTCAACGCTTCATTTTGAGTGTACTTTACTAAGATAGTTTTAAATTAACAGTTTAAAAACAAAAAGAAAACATTACTACTGATTGACATCTGTATGGGAGAACTGGCTTTACAAAATATCAAACCATGTGTACTTAAACCGTCAGAGACTTTTCAGCAGACTGAGACATTCCGAGGATGAAGTTCTAAATAAAAATGGCTCCATAAGAGCTAGTCACTCACAACTGAAAAAGAAAATAATAGTGGAGATCTAATGTAAAATAAGGGACTACTATTTGAATTTGTGGTAGGAATACTGTTGAAAACGAACCTTATTAAATTGTCTGGGCTGTCTTAGAACTCTAACCAGCTGCAGTAGCTTCCTGAGTAGCTGGGACTAGGTGTATGCCCCAAAACACCACATCTACAAACAATTTTTTCTTAATAGTCTATTGTTATTTATATTTTAAAAAGTCATTTTGAGAATAACTGAATATTATTAGGACAATAAGACTAAGCAAACCCTCATACCAAAGCAGGGTGAGGTAACTCAGTATGAACAAAGGTTCCCACGAGCAGGTGAAAGAGTCAGAGACAGTCCCATGTTCACTGTTAGGAGGCCAACTAGAATACCAAGCTAACAGCTACAATATATACATAATGGACCTAGCACAGACCCTTCCTGCATCAATCTCTGTGAGCCCCTGGAAGTCCTGCTTAGTTGATTCTGTAGGCCATGTTCTTCTGCAGTCCTTGACCCCTCTGGCACCCCGAATCTTTATGCTGAGTTTATTTGATCTCCCTAAGAGGTTTTCTTTTTTTCTGAAGGGAAATGGAAGTGGATCGGATCCTGAGTAGAAGAAAGTTGGGGTAGGGAAGGAGTGCAGGGAGATGAAACTGGGTTTGGGATGTAATGTATGAGAGAGAAAAAAGAGTTCTTTGGGGTTGTTACTTAACATTATTAGACTTGCTAAGCATCAAGAGGGAGAATGATGCTCTGTTTTGCCTAAGATTTTAGCAGTGCTAGCACAGGGAAGAGATGAGGCCTGTGATTTGTAGTTTGGTGCTGCTTGCTGACTTTTCCTCGGGCAGCATTCCCAGGACCTTTTCACATCACAGACTCTGCTCTGCACAGTCTTGCTCTTCCTCTTTGGCACACTCTCCCTTTGCTAAAGGAACTGGCACCGCATTTTAAGCTTTTAAATTTCATCCACATTTTTATCTTATTGAGAAATGTCCTTACACACTTTTAAACAGCCAGTCAACAAACTTGACCATACAATTTCCTTTATCTTTGAAGATAACTGCCCTCACCAACTGGTAATGGGATAATAGAACAGAAATCATTGTGTTTAAATGTTGGACATAGGACTGCAGAAGTGAAGCTCTTGTGAATCTGTGAACAGTGTAGTAGTCCTTACTCAAAAGGAAGTAGAGCTGAAACCTGGGACGAGGCCAGAAGTTAGGTGTGCACATAGCCAGACAGCAGAGTTCAAAATAATTTTTAAGTTCCTCGCCTGCCACTCATTTCAGAGCCTGTGAAGGATTTATGACTTCGTAATTAACAGGGTCCTCACATGGTGGTGAAAGTTGTCAGGAAAGTCACAGAATGGTTCATTTTTACATAATAAAATCTTCCAGGGATAGCTTTAACCTTCTCTGTTCTCATTCTTTTAAGAGTTGGCCATAGAGGAAAATATCACCCAAGGAAACGAACCCCATGAGTTTGAAAACATATGTGTCTTCCTCAGATCTTTTTTTATTATTTTTGATGTATACCTCCCAACACACACACACACACACACACACACACACACACACACACCCCACATGCATGCCTCAGTCAACAAAATACTCACAAGTGCTCTTATGTTCGGCCCTTCTCAGACTTGATGAAATGGTACGTGAAGTTGTCTTAAAGTGTTTAACGGTCCCCTGCAAAATGCTGAAGCTAGTTTAGTCTTCTGTCTCTGCTGTATTTTGTCTTAAAACCACTGTAAAAGAACATTTTTTTTTATCTCCACACACCTCTCATTTGAGCCACATGGGAAGCAAGATGAGATGGAAGATGGGATGATTATTCCTCTTCTCTAACAACAACAAGCAATACACAATACGTTTCAAATTACTATTTTTTAAAAATTAGTTTAGATTTTCTTGGCTGGCTAAATGACAACAGCCTACTTCCTTTCTCTCTAGCTGTGTAAATAGCACATGCTTCTTATATGGACATGGTCACCTATGCTTTTGCTTCTCATTTCTGCCACTTGATATGATGGACATTCTCTGTGGAGCCACTTCAGTCTGCCAGGCAAAATCAAGATTGCAAATCTATTGAATAGCAAACACTGGTACTCTGGAAAATGACTAGAAAAAAGATTGTATTACCCTTTTTTTTAAAGCAAAAAATAACCTCAATATGGTGTTTAAGTGTCTAACATTGCTTAATGGAAAAAATCTGTGGTACAAACTAAATGAAATAATGATGTAAGCTGTGGTACTCCTTCAAAACAGCATCTTAAGTAGATGCTTATACACTTCTTAGTTTAACCCCACCAGCAGCCCTGCAACCTCAGAGCTTCTTATGGACATTCATATTCCTTTAATGGAAATGGCCCCCATGCTGTGCTTTTGGTTCTCCAACTGTGGCAATAATAGTTAGTAATCAAGTTGTAATATAATAATCACAACTACAGGGAAATGCTGCCTGGTGTAATGGGTTGCACGAGGGAAGCCGTTGGTACTGTTCCAGGCTTCATTTCTGTCTTTCTAGTGTGTGTGGGAAGACTGTAGTCTTGTGGGCGAAAACAGCCCCTCAAAGGGGTCTTCTCAGACTGCTTGCTCCATGTACTCGAGTTTTCTCATCTAATATCTACTGAACCCACAAATATGGCAATTTTGTCTTAAAATCTGAAAATGACTACCTTGCTTCCATTGTCTTGCTTTTTACTAGTATTTTTAGAAGCAGGCATTCACAGAATATATTTCAGATCTATAGCTTGTAATTTTTAAATTTTCTTTTAAATGTAAATGTTTTCATAACAAACTGTTACTTTCTGTGTGTCATGACTTGTCTCTAGTGTGTCTCAGTATTAATCATGGGCCCTGAAATGGTCCTAGTAAAAGTACAGCGTCTTTTCATGAAGAAGTGAAAATTATAGTTGTTTTATGAAAGGCATATGTTTCAATCTTTTAAAAAATATCTCCGATAAGGACACTGGTTGCTGATGAAGCAGTGGACTAAATACTCTATATGCAGAGTAGCCTGAGGGAAGAGCTGGTGCTGATAATGGGCTGTTTCAGATGTTCCTGACTTTTTTCTTTTGTAAGAATAAATATATAACACATCGTAGTGAGTGAAAATATATGTGCAAAGGTCTACTGTGCAGATAATTAGCTAAAGATCTTAAAGATTAAACTTTGGGTAAGTGTGCCTTTCAGCAAGCCCAAATTGCCTTACTTGTAAAATGCCATCCCTTTGGATGTTTCCCTGCTCCGCTAGGACTTCTCCCTGCCTTCCTTTTGCCTGATTATTGCGCACAGTGGTCAGTCTTGCTTCAAAGCACCCTGTGAAACTTTATAGACCCAAAGGCATCATTTTCTTCAACAGAGTGTAAGGATTTAGCCACTGCTGAGCTCACTCTGAAGGAGGCAGGAGGATCTCTGACTTGACCAGCGTAAAGAGCTTGGTGGGGGGGGGAGGAGAAGGAGTGGGAGGGGCCAGGAGCAGGAAAGGAGAACGTGCAGTGTTTTCATAAAACCCACAAAAGTGGAGAAAGATGTGTAAGGTTCAACTGAGAATGCCCTGTGGGACCAGTTCCAATACATCTCCTTGTTTTACCACACAGGAATTCAGGCAGATCACTCTAGTTCTATGGGAACACCTCTGTGTGTAGAATCTTGCCCTGTAGTCCAGCTTCTAGTTAGAGGAAGCACAAAGGCTGCCGATCCACCACCCCAGATATTGCTGTTGGCTTCTTTTTGTCAATTTCATACCATTTGAAAATGACTGCACTGTTTCTCTATCAATAAAACAGATAGTTCCTCTTACTTTGTGTTGAGCACTGCAAGCACTTTTCTATGGCTTGAGTTTCTAGTCCACAGTTTACATGTGGACCTTGTAAACGGAGCCTTGGCAGGGTCTAAAGAAGACTCTAGCATCAATTCTTTGGGTAGTGTAGGCTGTTTGAGAGAGATAAAGTGCTGACAGTGAGTGTAAGAACCTCTCACGGGAATACGGGGGAAGGGTGTCGTGGGGATGAATTCTCATGGGTACTATTAGAAGGGTGAGCATGCTAGAACCATTATCATCTTGAAAGCTCCGGTTGTTTTCATTATCATCTATACCAATCAAGTAACAGAAACACAGAAGCTCTTATTTACCAGTGTTTACTAGGCATATTGTCTCTTTTCTTCAGCCTTACAACAGCACTCCTCAAATCCCAACTCGGGAACTTCGTTTTCTGTCTAAATTCTGCCCAATGGGTGTTAATGTTTGTACAGGCCATACACCTGGAAGCCAAAGAGTGACAGTTCCCTCCACTGTCTTTCCATCTGTACACGTTGGCTTTATTTGTCTGCAGTAAGAACACTCCCTATGGACAGAAGTATTGTTTCCGACAGTTAGGAAAATGTTCGCCAGCTGTTTCATGGAAACAAGCCTGATCTCAGGCCAGATTAACAAATTTGTGGAGCACCAAGGGGGTTCTGCATAAGCCAAAAATGTTCTTCAAATGAAAGGCTGCTGCTTCCATTGTGTCTGTCAAAATCAAAATATGGTTTCCACTCCACCAGAGACTTCACTATGTCACTAAGTTCTGAAAACCATCTTTTCATAAATAACTTCAACGCTTTCAGATATACCCCACAGCAGCTGGATGATTTTCCTGGTAACAATAGCATAAGCGATTCTCCCAGGTGCTAATAGCTTCAGGATATTCTTCCTGAGGTACCATATGCCAGTTTTCCATTACCCGTGAATAGCTCCCCCTGCAGGACAGCCATAGTTCAGGAAAAGCAACCTGGGCCTTGGGCTGACAATTAATGCATCTTAGTGACAGATCAGAAAAGAGTTGGGGAATTACAGAGACAGCAGGGACACCGGCTTCATGATGAAGTAGTTAGTCCTCTCCTGCCCTTCTTAACTGCAACCTTATCAGACAACACAAGGCAATGCAGAAACATGATCCCATGATTGTACACACATTTTCCCCCCTTGGCTTCTCAAGTGTCCTCCTGGTTTTCTACCCCACTCCTGTCACCTAAACTATTATGATTGCCACCCTAGTCCTTGACGTTCCTGGGCTATCTACTTCCAGAATGAACCAGCTGTCCACACCCACATCTTCCTCCACTTCACACGCGGTATTCCTTTTTTTTTTAATTAAAGGCTACAAATCATATTTTCTCTTTATGATTGTTCTGAATGACAGCTTGTGTCCCTACTCACTGATTCTCACTAGACCAGCTCATCTCCTCACAGAATTCACTCTTTACAGCTGTGAAGAGTGTGTTTGAAAGCAGTGAAGAGTGATGATGTCACATCATTATTGACCAGGGGTAAACTTTGAACCCATATTACACTCTCGTTATTCAATAAGAAATGATTACATAGTTTGACATCACATACATTAGAATTGCATCTAGACTTCTGATAGCATAGCTTTACTTTTAAGAAATGAAGGCTTAGAACTAGTGGTCACTGAAAACTAATTTCTTGATTATGGAGTTTCGGGATGAAATGTTTCTGAATTTGTTGTTTCAGTCTTGCATTTGTATTTTAAAAATATTTGATGGTTAACAGACATTTGTGATTTTAGAATCATTTATTCAGTGAATATTTTTTTTTAATTTCTTTCTCTATAATGTTGACAATATATTTCAAGGAAATACAATATGTCACGTGGCCAGGCACAGTCTTTATCATATTGTGCTCCCTACATTAGCACACCAATGTTTAAAACTCAAGGCAAAAGAATAACTTATATTCAGTGTTCTTTAATTAAAACATATTTTGACCATTATACTGAAAAACCAGAAGGTATGCCGATGATCCATTCAACGGCTTTAAATTGTTTAATTGCTTTCTTAGTCATAATTAATAATAATTGTAAAGGCAAAAGCATAAAATATAGGTACCAACAATGAACAACACTGAGCAGTGTAAAATCTGAAAAAATAACAGATTAATTTCCCAGATATAATGTTCATTTTATTTACATTAAGTTTTTATGCAGAGTGACATTTCTTTGTAAGCAATAATTTGTAAAAACCAGTATTAGTCAAATATGCATACATTAAGAACATTAGCAATAGAAATTTATTAAATTGAATTGATGGAATTTCTATTTGTTTAATTTGTCCTCAGAAGTTATAACACAGGAGGTATAGTTATCACAAAAAAGGAAAATGGAAGCAGAAATTAAAATGTGATAAAAACAAAATCAAATAGCTGAATCAAATTCCCCTAAATAATTAGCAGCAGTGAAAGATGCAAATGAAGTGTTAGTAGAATTTTGAATTTAATTTAATCTCTTGAAATTAAGTTATATTCACAAAGAAGACAATTTAATTTTAACTATACTTATATTGGTGTAATTGTGATTAAAAGCTTTGTTCTTATGTAAGATATGCCTACTGAGAGAGTGAAAATACAGCACCAACCAAAATTTTCAGAAGGTATTTATGTGGGAATTTGAAACATGAATTTTAATATAATGTAGAAAATATAAATTTAAAGAATTTTATTTTAATTTTTGCTGCATTTTATTTATTTATTTTTTCATTTTTCTCATTATTTCTGTGTATGAGTGTGTGTATATACCTAAGCAGTGGTACCAGGCATGTTTTCTAAAACAGGGTCTCTCTAGGTTGACTTCAAACGTCTTCCTTCTTGAACTTCTGATTCCTCTGCCTCCATCTCAAGCATGCTGGGGTTACAGGCATGTGCCACCATGCTGGGTTTATAAGGAACTACAGATGAAACCCAGGGTTTCCTCTGTGATGGACAAGTTCTCTGCCAACTGAGTCATATTCCATGCTCAAATTTAAGTATTAAATCTTTAGTCTTTTCCTACTGTTGGAACACAGGCCTTGTGAATTGTCCATGGTTCTTGGAATGAAAAAAGATGGCTGTTAAAATTATTATTAAAAATTAAACAATATGAACATCTACTTAGATAAGAGAGTAATACAAAGACAACACTCAAAAGTTGTAATTTATTAATTATTTTACTAATCTTATGTTTTGTTGAACTTAATGAACATATCTACAAGGTAACAATGACACTTAATGTTTGTTAGCAAGGCTCCTGATACTATAGTCAATGGGACTATGTTGTCTACTCTAAAGCAGCTCCATCAGTTCTATGTATACACCAGAAAATTGTCAAATGTTACAAATCAAAGATTCAGTTTTTCTTTGGTTTTGTTTGAAGAGTTAGTGTTAAAGTGTTTCCTTGTACTCCACTGCACATCTGTGATCCTTGGTTACAGTATTACAAAGAAAAATACAAAATATTTTTGAAGGGAAAATGTCAGAATATTATAAAAGTTAAAGTGAAAAGCATTTATCAGAAGGATTGGTAATGCAAATCTCACTAATCAGTAAGAAAAAGTTGAAAACATTGGAGTTTTGTAAGAAGGTAAAACCTACAATGTAGGACATTTTCTTCAACCCTACACTGTAGATCAGACTTAGGGCATGGTGGCTGGCAAGGATTTTAAAGGTATGTTGGTTAATTTTCTCAGTACTGTGACCAAATATCTGAAAATAACAACTTATAGAAAATAGGGTGTATTTGAGATAAGAGCTGGAGGACATTTACCAAGGTAGGGAAGGCTTGAGGTGCTGGTTACATTATGGCCAGAGTTAGAAAGTAGACAAAGATGAATGCTAACACTTCTTGTCCATTTGGTTTGGGACTGAAGACTATTGGATGATGTTACCATGTTCTGGATGTCTCATCCTCTTTCAGGTAAACTCTCTGGAAATATTCTCACTGATATACCTACAGTTCTTTCTCCTAGGTGACTCCACATCAAATGGCATTGATAAGGAAGATTAGCAATTACAGGATGATCTTTGCACATTACTGGAGAAGATAAGTTTAATGTAGTTCTAAAAACATATTTTTAACATCAATTGCCACATATTGTCAAGCCAATATCAGTCTACTTGGAGTAAAGAGCATTTTAAACACTTAGCTACTTATTATGTTTGTTTACATTTTAAATGAACTTATCTATAGATTTACGTTCCTTTGCCAAAAAATTCACAACAGACTAAGTGGTGAGGAATTTTAATTTCATTGAGATTTTAGTCCGTGTGTTATAGATGGATCCTAGAAGGACAAATACAGGAATGCCATCAGAAATAGATCCCCTCTGCTATTCCAGAAACTGTGGTTATTAAATTATTCTGTAAGGGCACCTTGACATATAGAGTCTGCCTCCTGATTTTCTCCTTAGGTTTAAGAAATAGCAATAGGGGTACATTTTATAAGCTAACAAATTGTTTTACTGTGTTCATGTTATATAACTGTTTCAAATTGAATACAACTGAAGACTTCAGCTTTTCCATAGAGAAGGGCTGGCTCACAATATCTTGCTCACAAGATATTCCTTATCACAAGTTGGTCTTAATCATTAAGGTCCTTATTGTTACTAGGAATTTAGGATTAAATTGCTATTTTCTTCATGAAGGAGAATTGGAGCTATGGTAGTTAATAATAAATGGTTAGAAGTAGGATAAAAAACATGAATTAATTTTTGGTCTCAGTGTAATGGATGGCTTGAAACATTGACCTTCAAGTGAATATTCAAAAGGCAGATCACCCTCAGACATCTGAAAAGCGAATAGGACGCTTTTGCTCTAAGAATGACCACCTCTATGAGATGAAGTGTGAGGGCTGCAGTGGGGTATAACATGAATGAGTATATACAGGCTAAATCTTTACACATCTATCAAATATTATGAAATTATTTTAAAAGAAATAACATTTCATTATTTAGTCCACTTCCTAAAACTTTGCTACTTAATGAGGATCCTACTGAAATATACATACATGCACACACACCACTACCCATGGCAGAAACAGATATCTTTTTAATTCAGACAATGACTTCTCAGTAAGAAAAAAGTTTTGTTATGAGAATAATTAAAAAAATATTACTCTATACTATGTAAATAATTTCCTATATCCTTCCATTTATTGGTTATTTCAATGAGATTATAAGTTTGTAGGGAAAAACTAAACACAACGAAAAAAAAATCTCACCATTAGAATCCAAACATTTGAGAGAATCCTTGAGCTTGTGTAACATGAAAGAATAAAAGGGAAATTTTGTGGCAACAGCTGTCCATGCTTAACCCGTGAGAAGATGAAGTGTCATCATCAGCAGTGTGGTATCACCAGAATGATGCCTGCAGCAGAAAGAGAAAAGATGCTACTGAACTGACCTTCTTCCATAGTTTGTGCCACAGCCTCACTGGCACCAGCATTCAAATTTTTCAATGAACTTGGAAGAGCAACTCATGCTCATAAAATCTACTGTGATTTAAAGCTACATGTAGAAAGATTAGTAGCTTTCCTGTCATGACTAATCTAAATAACTGGGTCATTTCATTCTGAATTTGAACATCGTTTTGCTGGAAAACAGTGGGGAAAGTCAATATGTAGTAGTAAAGCAGACATTTTGGTTCAACATATGAAAGTGTGGGTTTTTCACAGCTGCTTCTGTTTCTCTCTGGGAAGGTGAGGTCCATGACACCAAGGCCTGTCAGCTAAACATCAGGGTCCTTGTTTCCAACTTTCCAGGTCTGTTTTGACAATGGATGACTACATTTGTTTTTTTATTTAATTTTTTTTTTCATTTTCTATTCTAACCCTAGTTTTCCTCTCTCTCCTTCTCCAACTCCTCTAACTCCCCCGTTTCCATCCCCATCTACTCCTCAGAGAGGGTAAGGCCTACCTTGGAGCCTCAACAAATTCTGGCATACAAAGTTGAGGCAGCACCAAGCCCTTCCCCCCAGTATCAAGGTTTAACCACATTTGTCTTTTGAGTTGCTCAGAGCAGTCTCTATTCAACTTCTGTCCTTCAGAATGGGAGCCTGAAAGCTGACAGGAAAAATCATAATCAAAGGAGAGAAATATTAGAATTTGCAGTTGTGATCATCTTTCTTATTTTTCTATTTTATATATGCCTAGAATGATCAAGCATATCCAATAAATAAGGTGCAGATCCAGTGCCAGCCATTGCAGCAAGGGCTTTAAACATTTGAGACAGTTATGGAATCCCTATTATTTATAGACTAGTGATCACAGACTAGTTCATGATAGAAGACCTGAGGCTCATACCTGGGTTGTCAGGATTCCAGATCTGTGCTTTTTACCTTCATTCTACAGTTTTGTTTTGTTTTTTGTTGTTGTTGTTGTTTGCTTGCTTGTTATATACTCCATGTGATATTCCAAGTGAACAAATGTATACACATTAGTGAGTGTTCTTTGTTAACTGATCCATGCAGACAAAACCACTGGCCTGCCCTAGACTATTTTTCTGATTTTATAAAGGATTTAACGTATCTTAAAGTGCCTGCTCTGATCTATTGAGGTGATGCAATTTGAATGAAATGTTCTGTAAGTCCAGGTCCCCATTTCAGTACTTTACGGTCTTGTCCATGTTCGGTCATCAATTTTCCGACACTACATCAATAATTTTAATGTTATTCTGGAAGCATTGAGTGTCAGTACTTTCATGAGTACCTTCTTCTTCATAAGTAATGCAAAGGCTTAGTGAACAAAATGAAGTCATTGAAAGCACATGCAGAGAATTGAACCGTTGTGTTGCTGGTCTAGTTTTTTTCTCATTAGTTCCCATCACACAGTTGGAGACACAAGACAAGGATGCCTCATTTGTGGAAAGAGGTTAGTTTCTTTCATCTGAGTGTGCCAAGCACCCAGACACTTAAACATATACAAGAGAGCAAGATTGATGTAGAAAATAGCAACAAGTGTAAGAAGAACAAACTTTTATTAAAATGAGGTTGCTTCATAAAGGTATTTTTGCTACTGTACTTGGCATCTTGTTAATAGAAAAAAAAAAGTCTTGCTTGGGCTATTTTCGTTCCAGTCTGCATGAGTGTGTGATTAGTAGTGTGACTTGGGCCATCTGCCTTCATGTCTGATGATGTAGCACACTCTCACTGTTTTTAGCAGAAGAGTCTTTCAGACACACTTCATGACATTTGATCCTGGCTTCCTTGTTGTGTCATTTTTTTTTCCGTCTTGATGAAAATCTCAAAGTGATCCAGATCTAATTTGACAGTCTTCCATGACCACAAGGCTAAAGTGAAAAGGATGTAGTTAGGAAAATAGAGGCGTCATAATTGTCAAAGATTCTGGGTATCATTCCCCTCTTCATTTTAACTTTCAATTTTCTTCTGTTTTAAAGAGGTCTAAAGAAGCTTGAAAAACATGATATTAAGAAATATCTGTGAGTATTGCGAGTTATAAATAAGGATGTTTACAACCTCCTGATGGATTTTCCTTGTAACTATGCTTTTCTAAAGCTCAGAATCCCCTAAAACCTTTCTTGCTTTCATTGTTATTATTATATGATATGACATTAAAGCAATTTGCTTTTTTCCTCAACCCTCATGTCACTCTTGTCCATATTATTAACTCAGTGGGCTGGAATGCTAACAACTTCAAATAGTCCATTGGTCGTCATAGTAACTGATACTAAAGCTAAACAAAATTGGTCTCTTGGGTTTCATCTTTAAATCATTGCGGGTATTTCCATCCTTTTTAATTCTCTTGACTGACTGCCAAACGTGGCTAAAGTGGGTTTTGAAAACACAAGTTTGATGGACATGATCTGCTGGCATCTAGTTACAGGTGTCTTTTAAGATCTGCTGAGAGTTGTTTCAGTTCTGTCATCTGAGTGTGCAGAGAACTCCAAATGTGTGCTTGTGGAATGCCATAGGGGCTATGGACACAAGGTTCTGCATCTATTAGCTGTGCGTATTCATTCTGTCTATTTTCTGCGCTCCTTGTTTTTTCCTTCCCTTCACACAACTTTGCAACATTTTGTGTGTTACTAAAACTGTAAAACTTGCACTTAGATACTTTGAATGGAAGATGTCTATTATAAGAATCTTTGTAAGATTCCTGTACGGATGCTGCTATCTGTTCTGTGCATGTGCATGTGTATTCTATCTGTAGACTTTGTGATGGTCCACTTTTTCCTTCATGCTCAACCCTCTCCCTTCATCTCTCTTACATTACTTACTTTTCCTGTACTGCTTTATGCATCCAGAATTTCATTGCCATTCTAAGGAAGCATAGAGAGAAACAAACAACAATAAATAAACAGAAATGTAAGTTCTAACTAACTTTATATGCTAAATCATCTTTCATTCATTCAATCCAGTGCCTACATCTCAACTGTTTAATCATTTTTTGGGGGGTATGTCTCATTTTTACATAGCCTTATTTTGTGGGTCATCTTCTCCTTCTTCTCCTTCCAAGAGCACTATGTTTTTTTTTTTTTTCCTTCAGTTACCATTCAAGCCTGAGTGGATTTTGTTAGCTCCCAGGTCTCTGGAGATGCTCTTCTTTTCTAAGTTACCCTTCCACCTCCAGCTTCCAGAAGAAAGAACACTATTATCAGCATCATCTTGACTGCTGAATATTCATGAGATGTTCTGATGGTTGGATCATCTTGTCAAAGTCTCTTACATAATAGATCAGTGGAGACACTATGTCCTCTCCCTCCCCAACCCCTAATTCTCAAACCAGCATTTTTTTCTGTCCTGAATATTCGACACGGATCACTTCTTCGATCCCTTTCTGTGCTCCCAGATGCATTGTATTTAAAGTTTCTCTTTCTTATGACTTCAAATGTCTTATCAAATCCATATCTTCTAAATCTGCTTGCATTATCGAAGGAATTACTAAGTAGAGAAAGAGACAATCCGTGGAGACTGAGTATATATGAACATACATGTATGAGAAGCACCGAGCACAATGTTAGACGTGTGACACTGAAATCTATTTCTGTCGGTTTTCATCAATATAGCTAAGGAAGAAGAGTTTTATCTTCAAATATGACTTAGAAATCCTGGATTAAAGAGACAGGTTTCTACAACAGGGAACAATCATGTATTCTTTACATACTCATGGTGCCTGGGCACTCTGACTCTCTTAAGAAAAAAAAAAAGTCAGCATTTCCCTAACATGTTTACCGTGGACGTGTTTCAGGATTTTCATTAGTTGATGGTTTGTTTTATTTTAATGCTCTCTCAAAGCAGCAACCTTCAAGCAAGGACATGTTGGGAGAAACAGTTACAAGAAAATCAACCTAAATACCTTTAACCTTCACACAAATGCTTGCTGGAACTGATTCACCTGCTAAGGAGTTGATGGGATTTACATTTCCTTTCCCCTTCCTTGATAATCACTCCTATTCCTCCAATTCTCAGGGGGAAATGCACTTAGCAACCTTAATCTTGTTATTGAAACATTAGTCCAGAGTGAAATATCTGGCAAAGCACCAGACACACTGAACTTGTTCTTGGATGGAGAAAACATGAGTGACTTTCAGCTTTGTGGAACAGATGCTGCGGCAGGTAAAGTGATTGCAGTTTGACCTTCAGTAACCTTTAAGCTAGACCTAATGGGATAATCAGCTAACAACATATTGGAAATACGTTTTTATATAAGACAGCACTATATGATTTCTTTCTTTCTGTTTTTTTGGAGAAAATATCTGTGATTTAAAAATCCCTTATTATTTTATAGGTTAGCAAGTTCCTTAGTTCTCAACAGAAAAAAGAAGAATTTTATAACCAACATGCCAAATCCCCAGTATCACTAACAATAGGCCATGGCCATTGAAGCATGTGAATTAATTAGAAAATGTCTTCAATTAAGGGATGTATTTCTTGTCAATACTTCTCATATTTGGGAGTATATCTTTATTATTTGGCTCAATTATGCACTTATAGAAATTTAGGTGTAATTCAAAGATACATCTGAATTCCAAAGTTGTGTTCATAATTGCTTCCCTGATAACTTTAAAAATGGACATGTATTATTTATAAACAAATAAATGTTTTAAGATATAATGCTGTGACTAAAAGAGGAATAAATTGTGATTCCAAAAAACATTTTAATGATTTAAAATTTCTAACTATTATACAAGTCCATATTTCATACATGATATTTTTTTCATACATGATATTGAATATCAAATTTTTGTTTCTTGGATTTGTATAAAGTATCTAACTGTTGAACCTAGAAATATCATTATCTAAAATGAATAATTATGATTAATTAAATTTATAGGAATACTTTTAGATGGCAAGTTTAAAATTTTGCAAAAACTACTCAGGTACAGAATATTTTCAGGGTTAAATATAAACAAAAATGCCATAAGACCCATGTCTAATAAAAATCTTTGTGAAGTATTTATGTGGATGTCGAGGGTTTTCTCTTGTCCTTGCTTTCTAATATCTTTGTCTCCTTCTCAGGCCTTGTACATACAAGTAGATATCTTGAGCTGAAAAGTTGACCAAACAGCAAACCAAATTATATAGTCAGCTTGGTTAAGTGGTGATATTGGTAGGTTTTAGGCTCAGCTATTACTACAATTTCACTGAGAAGCAATGGCAGACACATTGGATACTGATTACAAAGTATCCAGTGAACAAAAATCTTTGGACTAGCAGAAAGTCTCATGAATAGATGCAGATCATTCACATATTTAAGGAAGACATTAAGAGTAATAACAGGAATATCTGGAAGAGGTGATCAGGGTAGTTGGAACTTCCAATGGAATGTTTGGAGAAAGCCTTCATGCAGACTAAAACTTGAGTGAGATAGAGCTTAAGAACAAAAAGTTATGAGGCATGGGAATATCTGGGGCAAGCATTTACTAAAGAAAAAACAGCGAGACAAATTTTTCCAGGGTGAAAGTGTGTCAAGTATTATAGATAAAGTGACAGTGGGCATAGCATAGCTTTTTTGAGCTGTGACCAAGGAAGGGGAAGGTTGAAGAGGCAAACCAGTAGAATACCTAGGAAGTGAGAGTTGGAAGGCAATCCTGGTAGAGCATCCTGTCATAAACAAAGGAATTTTCCTTTTGATTCTAAGATGGGAGCTCTTTGAATTGTTTTTTAACAGAAGCTATAAGCAAAAGCTCAGTGCAATGTCACAGAAAAGTTAATATTCAAACCTAGGATGTGTCCACCAAGCTGTCAAAACAATCTCTCGCCCAGGTTCACCTTTAAGTTTTCCCTTTCTTTTCATATTTCTGTTCTCATTCTTTCCCCTGTCTTCTTTTCCTTTTCAGACCCAGATATAACTAGATAATATAACTTTGAATTTTTTTCATTAGTAAAATATTTTGCCCATTAACTTCTCAATGTAAAGCCAACCCAATTAAGTTCTCTTGTAGAACTGTAATATTCTATTTATAATCCCAAGTAGAATGACTTGCAACAGACTGTCAGGAAATCTTTCAGAGGTTAATCTTTTTCTTAATATAATATCTTATTAGACAATGTGATGGCTGGGTGCATGGTGGATTTGGAAAAAATAAACTAATAATTAAAAATGGACAGAGTTACTGGTAGTCTAGGTGACAGCTGAAAAGTGTCTGGGATAGTGGAGAAGATAGAGTGTAATGAAGGAAAAGCAATGTCGGGAACTGCCAGCTAGCATAAACTTCTGACTGCAGTTGAGGGGAAGTGCCCAGAAGATATAGTTAGGCAAGTTGAGCATTGACTAGTTTATTTTAGTTGTTTGCTTGATCCCACTCCCAATTTCCCCCAAGTTCAAGCATCTCCTATGCATGATCCATATTCATTCCAATCAGAGGAACTGTATTATATAGCTTTTTGTTGGGTATCAAATGCAAAAAGTTAACATTTACTTGGTAGTATCTTAGTCTTGATAATTAGAAATAAGTTACAACAGGTGCCTAGAACAAAACCAGATAATAACACACTGCGCATGCACGTGCATGCACAAACACACACACACACACACACACTCTATCCTAAGTCTTAAATATTTTGTAGAAATCTTGGTGTGAATATTAGACTTCACACAAAAGGAAAACAGTAGATGGTAAAGGAGTCACGAGTTGTAATGCCTAGGAAGAGTCCAGGCACAAGGAATCAAATAATTTACCTGATAACCTAATATTACCTTGCACATGTGGGTAGGGCTATGCGAAGAAGAAATAGAAATATATCCAATTCATTACTTGACTAAATCAAGTGAAATATATCCATATATGAGACCTTCAGGTAAATCTTGATGGAGAAGTTAACTGCTCTCCTGACTGTACCTTTTCTTCTTTTCTTCAAATATTGGCATCGTTCTTCTGTCCTCGCACAGGCAAGGCAAGCTTTCTAGCACATCCACATCGTTTGGCTGCCTGATATCAATCTGTGTCTCATAGACATTCTTTCTTATGTTTACCTTTATGTCTGACATGATATTTGCCTCTTCTGTTTCTATCAGTACACGGTTTTATTTGTAAGGGAACAAAATAACTGTGTGGAGCTGATATATACATAAAAAATACTGACCTCAAGGCCGTGGCTTCAATATCTCTTCACAGGACCACTTCTTCTACACCTTAAGCAAAATGTTAGGTCATTGAAATATGCCAGCTGGCCTGTGTGCTCTGACTTAGACAACAATACATTTTCCTCCAGTGCTTGATTCTCTTCTACAGGAACTTTGA
This sequence comes from Microtus ochrogaster, assembly GCF_000317375.1. Lineage (NCBI taxonomy): Eukaryota > Metazoa > Chordata > Mammalia > Rodentia > Cricetidae > Microtus > Microtus ochrogaster. Next base: position 5,500,598 of record NC_022009.1, on the reverse strand, counting down.
AAGTCAGCATAGGGAGATTAAAGAAGTGTTTAAGACTGAAAAGAGAAATTCAAGTGGTAAACAGAAGATTGATTCTTGAAGTACTGACAGTTTTGTTAATAGATTATTGAAATTTTCTGAATGAACATCATATACATACACATACATGCATACATATATACATACATATAAATTTGTATGTTTTAGATATATAGATATGTATATTAGATTATTAGGTGCTGGAGACTGGATAGGCAAGGAGGTCCAGTAAAAAAAGGCAAATGTATCATGAAAACATGTACATTTAACAATGTATTCTATGAGTAAATGCATATTTAAATACATTTTTATTAATGTAGCACATAAATAAAAAATTCTGGAGTTGTCAGTTGAATGTACAGGAATTTGTTTATTTAGTTCTAGTGAATACTTAGCATAAATTGAAAAGATATTGCTTTAAAGAAATATAACTTAAGCACATAAAAATTATTATAGGCGAATTATCTTTTCTACTGTAATATCTAGGACACTTGTTCATTCATTAGCCATATTTAAATTCTCCTGTATTGTAGGTATTTTACTGGCAGCTAGGGCAGAAGGATTGGAAGGATATGAGTTTCTGCCTTCCATGGCAGACATTTTTGGGAGGTACAGATACATAAGGAACTATTACCCGCTGGGCATATATGACTGCAATCCCATCACTGGGAAGAAAGAGGACAAAAGATAGTTCATGGCTAATTTGCAAGGTTAAGGTCATCATAGTCTACATAGCAAGTTCCAGGCTCCTCAGGGTCACAGATGGAAAATCAATCTCATGAAAATTCAATATAAGAGCAATATAAAAGCAATTATAATCTAGATATTACTTCATGCTTTTAATCCCAGCTTGACAAAAGAATTAGGAGTTTCAGGCCAGGCTGTGTTTAATAATAAACTCTGTATATAAGTAAAGACATAAATAAATAAATAAATAAATAAATAAATAAATAAATAAATAAATAAGCAAGCAAGCAATTATCAAATGCCCAAAGTATCAATAGCTTCTTCTAGAAAACATAAAATTTCAGGTAATAAAAGTAGAAAGCACTGCAGTGTTTTCTGACATTTTTATGTTCCAGTAAACTGTGCTTTGGAGAGAGTAATGATGCAGCTATAGGCAGAAGCCAACCATTAATACACATGTGTGTGCTCTGTTACCAGTTAGACACAGTCTCCAGGTACAACGTGAAAAGGATAGAATTTTGCCTGTCCACGTCTAATATCCTCTAGACAATGCAATGTTTCATCAGTTTATCAATCACGTTACAATGATTAAAATACAGAACTGCCACATCTGTGAGTTGTGATGATAGTCTTTAAGAGCTCCGTTTCTAGACAAAATAAATGCCGTATCAATCGAAATAGGTTTTGGAAAAGAAAATGCTTTCCTGAGTGCTAAGAGAGGAGCAGAGACAGTCATCAGTGAAAACACACCATATAGAGAAGTGGAGAACACTGTGTAAGGCTAGCCATGAGCGAATGTGTGTTGTTGATAGGCATGGCCATGTCAAAGACTCCAAAGAAAGAGAAATGGCAAAGCCATTGTCCAGTGACCAAGTATGAGTGTTCATAGTGTTTTCAGAAAATGTCCACCAGAGCTTTCTTCCCCTTGCCATTTATTGCCTGAAGTCTGCTTGCTTGCAGTAACTGCCCCACTGAGATCAGATTAATGTGTCTCCTTGACCTAGTTATATGCCATAAACACTACCTTCTCATTTATAATATATTGCAATTATATTATTATACTATATTATTATAATAATATATTATTATTAAATATATTATTATTATACAATAACCTCACCTCTTTACTTTTGCAATAATTCTACATCTCCGTTCAACTGTCTATAATAAACATGCTGAGCTCCCAAGGTGCTCAGGTTTCTCCAGCAGAGATCCCTGACTATCTGATCCCAGCTTTTGGTCTTTTGGTGTGTTTGTGTCTTTTCTTCATTCTTTTGATGTCTCCAGTCAGGCTCAAGTTCTTGGACACCACGTGTGGACACAGGAACCTCTATCTTTTTTTTTTGCTGTATACTATTTCATGTTTTCCTTCACAGTAGTCTTATGATTTGAGTATAACTATCTCCACTTTACTGATGTACAGTGTGGGGTTCTAGGGGAGAAAAAAATCACAAAGGGAATCACTTTAGAAATGGTAATTGGCTACTGGTTTTAGCTTTTTCAGTTCCCAACCTAAAAGTATTTTGTAGAATATAGATATTGTCTTGCCAGCATGTATGCTAAATATTATTTTTATACCAGTGGGCTTATGATGCTAGAAACTAGCAGGACAAAAAGCAGTCATTCAGAAGACTATATATTAAGACTATATATTAAGAATATATATTAAGGTATATATTAAGTATATGTTAATTACACAAGCATAAGCTTTGCTGTAGTTGGGGCCAGAGCCTTATGTGGGTCCCATAGCTCCAGGCAATGTGAAGATGTTTTAGACTTTGCCTGGAAGGAAAGTGAGGTTTTGAATGAATGAGGTCCATAGTCTCACCTTTGTGTCTGTGTTCTGTCACAGCCTTAGAAGATAGACTTAGTTTACCGTAATTGCTCCAGAAGGTAATGTAAGCTTCCTAAGTTCTGAGTGACAGCTCGTCAAAGTAGCATTTTAAGCATGCAATTTTGCATGCCTCATAAGGAATGAGCATCCACTTGTCAAGTTTAGGGTACTAGGATTTGAAAGTTTGCAATGATTACAGTAGAGTTTGTTCAAATGACCAATTTTCTAAAATGTCTCTTTCCCTTCAGACCCAGATCTCTTTCTCTTCTTTCTTCCCCATGCCCCCCTCCTTTTCTCTCACACACACTTTTAATACTCTCATAAACACAGCATTCTCTAAGGCTGACTCAGCTAATTCTATGAAAAAATCATCTATTTTAAGTAATCGGAAAAAAATAATTAACAAACACCCTTCTCCTTGGGGGTCTGTGACTTTTCAGAGGATTGACAAGAACTACCTGATTAGGGGCCTCAGAACCAAACATCACTGAATCATCCCCTGCTTCTACCTTAACTCTCTTGTGTCTTAGTACTACTTTTTTCCCTTACGTGTCTCTATTCAATATATTCTAAAACATATATTACTTAAAAGCATGCTTCGTACACTTCTCTCCAGGACTTTTGTAAAGTCTTTTCATTTTTTTCACTTCTGCCTCTTCATACTCCTCTTCAGTGCCAGCTTGTACTTTCTCTTACATGGGAGATCCACAAAGATGGGTGCAGTCGCTGATGCTTCCTGAGTGATGACAAGCTCTGTGTTTCTTGAATTTTCCACTTATCCAGCTGCTCTATATCATGATGAAGACAATTTCACCGTGTCCCTGACTCAACACACTTCTGTAACCCAATTCAAGAACCTGAACACCGACTACCCAATATTCCTACCTAGTATAACATATATCCCTTCCGCCACACACCGTGGTTTTAGCTGAAATCACTCTGCCTTTGACCTCATATTTGACTGACAAGATTAGAGGATTGAAAGTGCCCAGGTTGTTTCAAAAACTGAAAAGTTTAGAAAAAAAATGTTTCTACACTTCAGAAAGAGTATAAGAATGTATAAAGCATACAATATGAAAATATTATATAAACCTATTATTTTGAGAAATGAGGAAGCAACAGCAGTTGTAACTGTAGAGAACAAAAATAAAACAAATAAAAGTTGAATCACTCTAACACTTACTGAAATAATGACTGTTCAAGCAGGTAATTTAATTTAGAATATTGCAATATGTTAAATATTGAGGCTATATTTTTTCTAAAGATGATATATTTTTATTGTATTGGAAGGGTACCAACAAAATTGCCATGAACTTACAGATCCTTTTGTTGTGAATTCCCCTGTAATATTAAAAATTGATAAAAGTCCTCTGTGATTATAATTATATTCTCATAATGGTTTATTTCCTGTGCTAGAAGATTTTAAGTTCCACATAAAATTGATCAAAGCACATTACTTGCCTTTTTCTAGGCAAACACAGTTTTGAGAATTCTAACTTTCTCTCACATTAGAAATTAATAAATAATTTTATACAATGCAATGTTCATTATCCTCTTAAGAGGGATGCCAGTAATCAGGCATTTATCAATAAAATAAAGGTATTTTTCATCAACCCCTTGCTCCTGATCCATGGAACTGTTGCTTCATGACAGATATTCTTCTTAATTCTATGGAGCAGTGTAGGAGCTGTTTTCTTATGAATTTGGGCTTGCACAATAACGTGGGTCTTCAGAGTCATAAAGTGTGTCTTTTGTCTACCAGGTGGGTAGAAGGCTCATGTTAGGTTTGCAATGAAGGTTTAAGTGATGACAAAAAGAAGCACTCTCCCAGGAGCCCATGGTGATGTCCCCAGTTGGTCCCTTGGGCAGCTGAGGTTAGGCAACCTGAGATGACCCTATCCTATAGCAATACTGACGAATATCTTGCATACCACCATAAAACCTTCATCTGGTGATGGATGGAAACAGAGACAGAGAACCACACTGGAGCACTGCTCTGAGCTCCCAAGGTCCCAATGAGGAGCAGAAGGAGGGAGAACATGAGCAAGGAAGTCAGAACCACGAGCAGCGCACCCACCCACGGAGACAGTGGGGCTGATCTATTGGGAGCTCACCAAGGCCAGCTGGACTGTGACTGAGAAAGCATGGGATAAAACCAGACTCTCTGAACATGGAGAACAATGAGGGCTGATGAGAAGCCAAGGACAATGGCACGGGGTTTTGACCCTACTTCATGTTCTGGCTTTGTGGGAGCCTAGCCTGTTTGGTTGTTCACCTTCCTAGACATGGACAGAGGGGGGCGGACTTTGGACTTTCCACAGGGCAGGGAATCCTGACTGCTCTATGGACTGGAGAGGGAGGAGGAGAGGAGCTTGGAGGAGGGGGAGAAGGGTGGGAGGAGGAGGAGGAGGGAAATGGGAGGCTGGGAGGAGGCGGATTCCTTTTTTTTTCTTCCTTGTCTCAATAAAAGAAAAAGAAAAAAAAAGAAGCACTCAACTTTATGGGTGGGATTTCCTAATTCATAACTATATATAAAAGCTTGGATTCAGGGATCTGAAGAAACATAATAAATAACAGTATTTGGGATGGAGAGACTAGTAAATCATGTGTTCAAAGTCATCTTCTACAACATTATGGGGTTCAAAGATTGAGACCCTGTGTGACAACATCAGTGGAAAGAGACGAATCGTAGATGGAAGTTTCTATCCTGCCTGGTCCCATAACCATTCAGTCCCAAAGAAATACACAGAAGATTATATCAATTATAAACTGTTTGGCCTATTAGCTCGGGCTTATTATTAACTAGTTCTTACAACTTAAATCAACCCATAATTCTTGACTATATTTAATCATGTGGCTTGCTTGGTACCTTTTCTCAGTAAGGCTTTATCATCCTTCTTTCTCTGCATCTAGATGACGACCGCATCTCTGCTGTCTCCTAGGCTGGTTGTCCTGCCTATACTTCCTGCCTGGCTACTGGGCAATCGCTGCTTTATTAAACTAATATGAAAGACAAATCTTTACAGTGTATAGGACCATTATTCCACACACAACTAACCATTGTGGAGCTGATCACATGTCCAACAACAGGCTTTCCCTACCTACTTTGCATGGTCGACTTTTTAAATCACTCTTTGGTCTTGGTATTTTAAACAGATTTTCCTAAATCTGCTTTGTATTCGAGTGGGGGTGAGTCAGCAATCTTTTAGTAGAAACAATTTTTTTCTTTTAAAGTTTTTCCAGTTTTCATATCCTGAAATGTGAAGGAGTCCGTGGGCAGGTTTCCTTTTCCTCTCAACCTTTCGCTTTCTTCTCTTCCTAAAACTGCTGAACCCTTAAGTCTTTCCATAAAAGTTTCTCTGAATAAGATGCTCTTCTGGGACACACAGTGTTTCCACATTTATTTGGAGAGGTCTATAGGGTAACTTAAAACACACACATTTTAATTAATAATGTGATGTTTTTACTATTGCTGAGGGGGTAACCATTATTTTTGTTAGGTCAAATTGAGCTTCTTTGAGTAGAGATTTACCTCAGAATTACATAGAGGCATTAATGAGGTCCTTCCTGATTTCTAATGCTTCCCAGGGAACTGTAAAGTGAGCAAGCAAGCAGTGTGCTTCAAGATGGAGATGAGTGTTAATCATCTGAAAAGTGGGGAACACTAGTTTGGGGCTGTGATAAGCAGTACACAAAGAGTTAACCTTATTTCAGATACCACGGTGATTTTTATTTTTATTTTTGCAGAGAAAAATAAGCAGCAAGCACCATTTGATTCTTAGTATCAAGGCACTCAGAATAGAATTATAGTGGATTATGCCTAATGTGAACAGCAGACACTATTATTGGATAAAGGCGATTGTAGGGGTTTCCTTTGATTAAATTCAAACAGGCAGAGTTAAGAAGAGAGAAAAGACCCTGGTGACTTGGCTCCCCAGTTAAGAGCACTTGTTGCTTTTGCAGGTGATCTGTATTCATCTCCCAGTACCTGTGTGGTGTCTTCCAATCCTCCCTCTGTAACTCCAGTCTGAGGACATCTGATGTCTGTCCTCTTCTGACCTCTAAGGGAAGCAGGCTCACAAGTGGTGCACATACACACATGCAGGTAGAACACTCACCCCATACAATAATAAATAATAAATAGATATGGAGAATAATAGGCAGTTCGAAAATGAGGAGTGTTGGTGTGTGAAGCTGGTCATTGTGTCTAGGGTAGGTGGCTAAGGTCAGAATGAAGGGTCCAGGGCCTGGCGAATTAGGGATTGAGTGTGGGAAGTTGGAAGCAGAAGGTGAAATAATAAGGCTTGCATTTCTTCCTAACTACTTTGGCTATAATTTGGAAAAAAAAAAAAAGAAGGGGTAGTGGAAGCTGATTTGCCAGTGAGAATGACAATGATACAAAATATATTTCCAGATGGCATTTTGAGTGAAATATTGGCTATGGGAACAAGAAAGTAAGCAGGGAAGGATGCTGCTGAAATGATCTGAGAAACCACGTGATGGGTAAGCCACATCGAAACTGGCCTAAGTGATCGGCACACTTACACATGTATCATAAGAAGACATTTGCCAAGTCTCAAGCATAATGTATATATGATATAAAATATAACCTGACTATTATACAAAGAACATCCTGCGTCTTGCCTCTTCTTCACCTAACTGAGGGGAAATGTTTCACTACTTTTACGTGTGTCATACAAGCCTTAGCTTCATGTACAGTCATTTCTGCAACCCTGAATTCAGAATACAGGAAAGCTTTTGCTGAGGGTTGGCTGGGAGACGTGGGTGGGACATATGAGTAGGAGGTGTTGTGAATCACTTGGTTATATCAAATGCTTGATTTTGTCACACTGCCTAATCTGATTTTGATATTTTTAATCAGGGAAATGAGGTTAGATTTTAAACTTGACCTTGGATAAGATCCAAAAAAAGAACAATCATTTTTGTCTTTGCTTCTATCTTTATGAAGGAGGTTTTTCTGACATTCTGCATTAATAACAAGTCTGTCTAAATTAGATATAGGTTGTGCAAAAAGGAAGACTTCAATTACTTCAGGACAGGCAGTAGCTATTTTTATAAGAACCTGAATATTGTGAGTGCTGCAGATTTGGGCCCTGTACACTCCTAAGGTATTAATGGTTAACTTGAGAGCAAACTTCTAAGAACTGGGTCAGAGAAGGGTTCCAAATGAATGGCATGTAAGGTTCACAGTGGGTAAGGTGTTACATTTTACAAACAGGCAGTGCCTTTGCCTGGAGACCATGCTGAGCCTCACCACACAGCTTGGGGATTTCCTGACTGCTGTCTTCATTTTATTAAAATAAGAGGTGATGGTGCTGGTTACCTCATTAGAAACATTTCAAACAAGTTGATTATTGGTTTTGCTAATGTGGGAAGTCAGCGTTTGTGTTTATGGCCTTCCTGAAGGTGCTGAAGTGGATACTCAATCATTTAGCAGTCGCTTATGGGGTGATAAAAAGGGCCAGTACTCAATCTATCATCAATCCTCACCCAGAAACAAGAATCAGTATGAAAAAGGAGCATTAAGTAAACTATTGTGTTGTATTCGTTGAAAGAAAGCACTGGTTAGCTCTCCACTCTTTCATGATGGCATGTGACTTTCAAACTCCTCCATCACCACTGGCTGTCAATCACTGTCTTCTAGCTTCAACCAGTGCAACCTTTTGCTACTAAGATGGATTGCATCACCCAGTCTTATCACTTGAGCACTTCTGTTATAAATCCATTATCTCCCCTCAGGAAACTGTCTGCTTTATACCCCAATCTAAGACCACAATAAAAATTGCTCTCTCTCTCTCTTTCTCTCTCTCTCTCTCTCTCTCTCTCTCTCTCTCTCTCTCACTCACACACACACACACACACACACACACACACACACACTTTCTTTTTTTTTCATAAGCAAGTACAATTTCTTTCTTTTTTTTAATTCTTTTTTTTATTGAGAAAAGGAAAAAAAAAACAAGTTTCCACCTCCTCCCAGCCTCCCATTTCCCTCCCCCTCCTCCCCCTCTCTCTCTCTCTCTCTCTCTCTCTCTCTCTCTCACACACACACACACACACACACACATACACACACACACACACTTTCTTTTTTCTTGTCCTGGACTTTTGGCACTGTCATTGGAAAGGCCTATGGCTACCAAGAACATTTCTTTGGACTTTCAATTTCTTTGGACTTTCAAAAATTCATCCCCAGTCTCGCAAATAAGAGATCACTAATAAAACTCGGAAATACTAAAGAGTTCATTGTTCTTAACACGCATTACAATAAATAGGAAAGAGGAAACGGTGTGGATGAAAATGAGCTTTATTTATCCTGTCAAAGAACTGTAGTAGAACAGATTCTTCTTTGCACACCTCCACAGCAATGCTGCACAGGGAAACCTTGCGTTACAAGCAACATCCATCTCATTGCATCTGATCTGTCTTTGCTGGAAAGATGATCTCTGTCACTCTATTCCTCCTTCATCTTCTTTTTAGGGACTGGAGTCTCCAAAGACAATATCACGACTCAACTCTAATCTTAATCTCACACTCTGGTTTCATTTGTTTTAAATAAACTACCCATACTAAGCTGATCAGTATTATTTTCTGTCCATTTAGCAAAAATTTATGAAGAATAGAGAAGTCTACAACATCAGCCCTATGGTGTCTAAATTGATATTAAGTATTCACCTTTCTCATTCAATGATGCTTCAAGAAAAGATAAAAGCAAAAATGAATCACTCAATTTAAGAGATGTGGACATTGTCATTCCTATGATTATTTCAAGATATGTTTTAAACTATCTACTATTCAAAACATATAAATAACTCTGGTATTGAGGCACAGGTCTGTAATACTCACACTTGGGTGGCACAGGATCTGAGGGATACTGAGTTTGAAGCACCCTCTGCTATTCAGCAAGACAATGTCTCCAAAAAATGACCTTTCAAAACAAATCTTCCCAAAGTAATAAATGCATTAACGGATAAATGTCTGAATTAAGGGATGGCAATCATTACTAATATGTGTTTTGACATGTCATAATATTAGTAGAGAAAAATTGTTCTATGATCATGCAGAAACATAATTTATGCCATTATTTACTTTTGAAATCTTAAGTCACTAAAATAAGCAACTTGAAGGCTAACTGATTTAATGAAGCATTACCCTTTGTCTTTCAAGTCTGTCATAAATATCAAACTATGCTAATAATCAAAAAGACAATGAGGATTTTGATTATTTCATTATACCCTATAATCATACAGTTACATATTATAATTGAATGGTTAATTGATTATATATACAAACACTAATCTATTCATTAGATACAATTTTACCAATGATACAAAGTGTAATAGTTATCTGAAATTAAATATTCAAGAAAATATTTCTTTTTAAGTGTTGAAGGAAAATGTACTGATCATTTAAGTCCTGGATGAAGTTCCTTTATAATAATTTGCTTTCATGCAAAAACATGCTGAAGGCTCTATGAGTATTGCAGAGGCACTTTGTTGAGTCTTACAAAGTTTCAAATAATGGTTCATTTTAATTAAACACGGCTTCTTCACTTTGTGGAGAATTTTATTTCCCTCCAGTCCCTGAATTCCTTCTAAATTATACAATTTCATGTGTTCCCATTAAAATCCATGAATTAGAATCCAAGCTCCCTGATTATATTTAAGTAGTGTTGCTCACCAGCAAACATGTCCATTGTCCTGGGCAGTTGGAGCTATGGTGTTTCTTTGTAGCTATGGTGATCATGATGCACTTCCTGGCACAGGAGACAGTGTGGTCCAAAAAGAGCTGCATTTGGGAAGAAGATGTTGATATGTAGCTTTGGAGTTCTGATACTAGCTTTTATTCCACTAAGCCTGGCTTTGAAGATGAATCTGATAGAGGGAAGGCAAAAATAATGGGAGGAGTTTAAAGTTTAGTAAGTTACAAGTGATAGAATCCACTCAAACTTGTTTGCAAAAGCTACAGTAAAAATTTCTAAGTCTCTATGTAGGAAGAAAACCAAAAATTAATGCCAGTGCAGGTGACCACTAATAGAATCGCTTCTATTGGAATGAAAAATATCTTCCTTCTGTAACTCAATAAAAATACTATTTATGATCTAATAAGTCAATAATTAATTTGATAACAGTATGTTCCTTAACAATAAAGACTATGTCTTTCAAATATACAAAAACCAGATTCCTTACAAAATATATCACTTCTCTTTGTTAATTGTTTTCTTAATTCTTGTTTGTATAATTTAGCTTCACAATGTTCATGCAGAAGAGTCACATAAATGTATTTTGTTGTACCTTATGGACTCTGAATTGCAGGAAGGCATCCTAGCTAGCTAGAAGTAATATGACATGTTCATGAAAATGCTTTCATTGGAAATTATTGCATCAAGGTAAACAGCCAATATCAGACAAAAAAATCCATGATCTCTCTCACATATGAATTCTATGCTTAGACATTTACATTTGTGTATGATTTACTCTAGCAATTTTCACTGAGCTTTGCTCAGATTATGTTCAAGTTGCTATTCTAATTTTGCTATTTTGTTTTTTTTTTTCTGAACATCATCCATTCCACAAATCTCCAACAGTATATTGTATTGGAGTACTTTGTATTTTATTCTTTTGGGAGTTCAATTAAGAAAAATAATCTGGTGAAAAATGCATACATATAACAAATAAGAAATGTTTAATCAAGTATGCTCTCCCCACCAGGAATTAAAACACAGCCATCAACTTTTATTTTATTTTTAGTAGTTTGACAATGTTCTTGAGTTAAGCTAAATCTTCATTTTAATACCAGAACACAGGACAGGGGCTCTGGATGTAGATGGTGGGAATCCCATCTCCCCCATATACTACTATGTGGGTGCTTGGGAAAAATTATTTTTCTAGGTTATAAAATAAAACACTTAACTGACATTATTTATCTTGAGGACCATATGTGGTATTACTAAAGCATGGACCAGGGTAAGGCTTTACTAAGTATTTGTAGTGGCATTTCATTTGTGTTTTAATAAATAAAGCTTGCCTGAAGATCAGAGAGTAAAACAGGCCCACTGGTTAGTCTTATAGACCAGGCAGCGGTAACACACACCTTTAAACCCAGTAGCCAAAATAGTTTGTCATAGAAACTGGGCAGTGCATGCTTTTAATCCCAGTGGTGCAAACCTTTAAACCCAGCCCTAGAAAGGATTATAAAACTGGAAGAAACGGCTCTCAGTTCTAGTCTCATTTTCAGATTCCTGGAGGCAGGATCACCATTTCACACGGAGGTAGAGGTAAGAGCCAGTGGCTGGCTGCTTTCCTATATGACCTTTAGGTGGAACCCCAATTTCTAAAATATAGAAGTATTTCCCACACTGGTATTCCATAAGTATGCTGGGTTTATATTGTTTTTCTCTTTAAATGTAAGGAGTTCATTTGATTACCTTATGAATGAATTAAATACAGCTTCGGTAGATTGCAGCTGTGGAGTGAGTGGAACAGAGCAATTTATTTTTTATTACATTTCTAATACTCTGCAGTGTATGCAACACTGTTAATTTAGATTATATTTTATTATAAAAGACATTAAAGAAATTACTGCTTCTCTTTCAACAAGATTGAGAATGATGGTGAAAAGAAAAATCCCCTAAGAAACCTATAAAAGGAAGATGTCATGCCATTCAGCTGTGACATTTATAAAACGTCTTTGATTTGTAAATTTTGGGGAAAATCAATATTGATTAATAACAATAAAAGTGTTAGTTTAAATCAAGAAAGCCTTTAAAGTTGTAGAAGAAGCATTATAATAAAAGTTGAATACCACCAGCCCCCCACATTTAGTCATAGTACCTCAACTAAAACTATGTTTGGAATATACTGTAAGTTGTTACAGCATTTTCTCTATGGAAAAATGACATAGTGATGATTTAATTGTGATATTCCACTAGAGGCTACTAACGTCTTAGTTTAATGATTTTTTTAAACGAGTAGTTTATTCTTCTGCTCCTGAGATGTTATTCAAATCTTTTAGATGACTTAAATTCAACATTTCCAGGGCATGCAGTTCTCTATTTATTTGAGAAGTTCTAGTTAATTATTGAACAGTATTTCTTTCGTTATTTTGTGTTATGGTGCAGAGCCTACCTTTTCTTTATAAAGTCTTCAGAATTAAAATTCTATCTCTTATATTTTGCTTAAATTTTAGTGACAATGCTGCACTTGGCAGAAGCACAGTAGCATACACAAGACAGTTGTGATTCAGTGCCATAGAGAAGAGGTCTAGTTGTGAAGAATGCTGAAATGGCATTCATTTCCAGAGCACCACTATGGATCCGTCTACAGTGAGGTATTCCTTCACTGACATCTGGGGGGTCTCGTCTGCCTAAATTGCTTATGTTTATGGTGAACACTTATATTACGCTTGGCAGACTGACATTTTGACATAGATGAGATACAGGATGACTAATTCCCAGAGAATGATGCAGAAGTGGGTCTCTAATGATGTCCCTTGGTAGACAACATTCCTAGTAGTTGTCACAATTCCATGCCGGTAGAACTAAACTTATCCTGTGTGAATCATTGTTCTGCATATCTTTACTCCCCTTTGCCTATGTTCTTTGGGTCTTTTCTCTGTACTATAACACACTCGTTACTGTGACTTTAAACTGAGTCCCAAGACTCCACCATGATTTCCTGAACCTAAGTGTGATCTCTTAGTTTTGTGAAAACGTGAAAAATAAACAAATGACTATGTTGCCAATTCATCACTTAGAAATCCTATTTAATTCTATCAGAAGAACTGATGGGAATTGTGTTACACACCTGGGATTTCAGGTCTAGTGGGTAGAGGTTGAGGATCAGTGTTTTATAGTTAGCTTCGTATATAGCTAGTGAGTATAAGGCCAACCTGGACTCCATGAAACCATATCTCAAAACCACAACCAAACACATAGATGAGGAAACTAGCAAATGGAGTCTATCATGAGGCTAGTTGTTATTGTTTGGTTTGTTTTTTGAGCAGTGGTGAGGAGTAGCTGGGAATTAAACCAGGGCTCCATGCATGCTAGGCAAGTGTCTACAACTGAACTGTATCTCCGGTTTATCGTCTTCTTTTCTTTAGATATCTTCTTCTCTTTTCTTTTGAAATGTTATTGTATTTTAACAAAGATCAGTGCTATGACTTTTTGTCTTTATTTAAATCCTCTTTTTCATTAAGGTGACCTGGACTATAAAGTTTAAATTAAATTTCTAGAACAATATCATTGCCAATAATAGAAAACAGAAAGTATGTTAAGACCAGCTTGGAGGATAGATCCTGTTATATATGTTATAGTTCAGATTCAGAACAAGCAACTGATCGATTAAATATGGGGTTTAGGGAAGAGGTCTGAACTATGGTAATTATTTTGAGTCCGCCTTGCAGAAAATATTTAAAAGTGCTTTTCAGATGGCTGAGAATATGAATACCATGGAGAAGGGTCACATAACAAGACACTGGGGCAATGAGGGGTCACGAAAAGAGTAGAAGCCACCATGTGAGACCTAGAAGGAATGAGGTGTAAGGAAGCAACCAGTGCTTCCCATTTCATTGGCAAGAGGAAAAAAAGAACATCTTCATTTTCTCTGTATTTATATATTGATATGAAATAATTTGTTGAAAATAGTCTCTGGAAAAATTAAAGTTTGAATATTTGGATTTTAATCATGTTTGCTTTCTTTTTTCAACATGTACATATGTATGCATAGATGTGTATGATATAGATATATGTCTTGAGGGTTTTTTTTGGTATTTTGAGACAGGATTTATCTGTGTAACAGTCCAGACTGTCCTGAGTTAGCTTTGAGCTCAGTGAGATCTGATGCCTCTGCCATCCAAGTGCTGGGATGAAAAGAGTGTGCCACTACTGCCTGGCTTGAGATATATTTTATAAATATGTCATCATCGTTTCTTTTTACAAAATTATTTGATGACGTGTTTATAATTTTTGTATGTTGAACCAGCCCTGCAGCTCTAGGATGAAGCCTACTTGATCGTAATTGATAAGTTTTTTGATGTGCTCTTGGATTCGGTTTGCCAGTATTTTATTGAGAATTTTTGCATTGATGTTCATGAGCGAGATTGGTAATTCTCTTTCTTGGTTGAGTCTTTGTGTGGCTTTGGTATCAGGGTGACTATAGCTTCATAAAAAGAGTTTGGCAATGACTCTTCTGTTTCTATTTTGTGAAACACATTAAGGAATATAGGTATCAGCTATTCTTGGAAGTTCTGGTAAAATTCTGCATTAAAACCATCTGGTCCTGGGCTTTTTTTGTTTGGGAGTTTTTGTATGACAGCTTTTATTTCCTCACGATTTATAGGTCTATTTAAATTGTTCACCTGGTCTTGATTTAATTTTAGTAAATGGTACTTATCTAAAAACAAGTCTATTTCTTTTACATTTTCCAACTTTGTGGCATATAAGCTTTTGTAGTAAAACCTAATGATTCTCTGAATTTCCTCAGTGTCTGTTGTATGTCCCCCTTTTCATTTCTGATCTTGTTAATCTGTGTGTTCTCTCTCTGCCTTTTGGTTACTTGGGATGGGGTTTGTCAATCTTGTTGATTTTCTCAAAGAACCAGCTCTTTGTTTCATTGGTTCATTGAATTATTTTCTGTGCTTCTATTTTGTTGATTTTAGCCCTCAGTTTGATTATTTACAGTCTTCTCCTTCTCCTGGATGAGTTTGCTTTTTTTTTTTTTTTCTAGAGCTTTCAGCTGTGCTGTTAAATCTCTAATGTGAGCTTTCTCCATTTTTTTTTTAATGTGGGCACTTAGTGCTATGAACTTTCCTCTTAGCACTACTTTTATAGTGTCCCATAGAACTGGGTATGTTGAATTTTCTTTGAATTCAAGGAAGACTTTAATTTCTTTCTTTATTTCTTCCCTGACCCAGGGGTGGTTCAGTAGTTGACTGTTCAGTTTCCATGAGTTTGTAGGCTTTCTAGGGGTAGAATTGTTAAATTCTAACTTTATTCCATGATGATCTGATAAGACACAGGTGGTTTCTAAAAATTTTTTGTATCTGTGGAAGTTTGCTTTTTTATCGAGTATGTGATCAATTTTCAAGAAGATTCCATGAGATGCTGAGAAGAAGGTATATTCTTTCCTATTTGGGTGGAATGTTCTATAGATGTCTGTTAAGTCCATTTGATTCATTACCTCTGTTAGTTCTTTTAGTTCTCTGATAAGTTTCTTTCTGGTTAACCTGTCCATTTGTGAGAGAGAAATGTTGAAATCTCCTACTATTAATGTGTGGGGTTTGATGTGTGTTTTGAGTTCTAGTAATGTTTCTTTTACATAAGTGGGTGCTTTTATGTTAGGGGCATAGATATTCAGGATTGAGACTTCATCCTGATGAATTGTTCCTGTTATGAGTATAAAGTGTCCATCTCCATCTCTTCTGATTGATTTTAATTTGAAGTCAATTTTGTTAGATATTAGTATAGCCACACCCGCTTGTTTCTTAGGTCCATTTGATTGAAAAACCTTTTCTCAACCCTTTACTCTGAGATAATGTCTGTCTTTGTGGTTGAGGTTTTTTTTTTTTTTTTTTTTTTTTGAGGTGTGTTTCTTGTAAACAAAAGAATATTGGATCCTGTTTTCGTATCCATTCTCTTAACCCAAGCTTTTTTTATAGGTGAATTGAGTCCATTGATATTAAGTGATATTAATGACCAGTGCTTGTTAACTCTGGTTATTTTGTTTATTTATTTATTTTTGGTGGTAGAGTTTGTATATTTCCCTTCTTTGAGTTGTGCTGGTGGAAAGTTGTTAGATGTCTGAGTTATTGTGGGTGCTGTTGGCTTCCTTGGATTGTGATTTTCCTTCTATTACTTTCTTTAATGCTGAGTTTGTGGCTATGTATTGTTTTAAATTTGTTTTTATCCTGGAATATCTTGTTTTCTCCATTGATGGTGAAAAAAAGCTTGGCTGGGTATACTAGTCTGGGCTTGCATCCATGGTTTCTGCAGCACATCTATCCAAGACCTTCTGGCTTTCATGGTTTCCATGGAGAAGTCAGGTGTAATTCTGATAGGTTTACTTTTATATGTTACTTGACCTTTTTCCTTTTCAGCTCTTAATATTCTTTCATTAATCTGTATGTTTTGTGTTTTGATTATTGTATGGTGAGGGGATTTTTTTTTTGATCCAGTCTACTCGGAGTTCTGTATGCTTTTTGTACCTTTTAAGAATATCCTTCTTTAGTTTGGGAAAGTTTTCTTCTATAATTTTGTTGAATATATTTTCTTATTTCCTGAGCAAATTGAATACTGTTTTGCAAACCTTTATCCTAACACCTGTATCTTGTAATGTATTCTTATTTTTCTTCTAGCAGTTTCAGAGCTTCAGGTTTGTGCTAAGGACCTTGGTCTCTTTATCACTGATTTTTGTGTATGGTGCAGAAAGGGATCTAATTCCATTCTTCTACACTCATTTATCTCTATTTCCAGCATCATTTGTTGAAGATGTTGAGTCTTCTCTACTGTGTATGTTAGGACTCTGTCAAAATTCAGGTGTCTGTAGTTGTGCTGGATCATATCTGTGTGTACTGCTTGAGTCAGTACTATGCTGTTTTTATAACTATGATTCTGCAATGTAACTTGAATTCATGCAGCATATGGAGGCCTTTTATGTTTCATTGTGAATTTTTGTGTTTTCTTTGCTTCTGTGAAGAATGTAGCTGTAACTATGATTGAAATTGCTTTAGGTTTATAATTACCTTTAGTGGGATGGCCATTTTTACAATATTAATTATACCCATCTATGATTATCGAAGGCTTTTCATTTTCTAACATCTTCCTTTGTTTCTCTTTTTAGTGTTTTAATGTTTTTGCTAAATAGTTTTTTATTAATTGGATAAATTTATATCAAAATAATTCATGTATTTGTTTAGCAATGGAGAATGAGATTTTCCGCTGAATTTTTTCAGTATGCTTGTCATTGATATAGAGGTAAGATACTAGTTTTTGTATCTTGTCATTTTGCTGAAACTGTTTATCAGTTGTATAAGTTTTGTGATAAGAATCTTTAGAGTCATTTATTTATAGAACCCACTGTCTTCAAATAAGGAGACTTCGGCTTCTTTCTTTCATACCTGTATCCCTTTTATCTCCAGCTCTTGGCTCATTAGTCTAGCAATGACTTCAATCTCTGTATTGAAAGGAATGGAGAGAGTAGAAACCCTTGTCTTGTTCCTGGTCTTAGTGGAATATTCCATGTCTATCTCTAAACAGGACATTTATATTGTCTGCACTTAGGCTCAGGTTTTGCTGAGTAGGAGGGAGTACAAAGGAAACAGAAGCTGGGGGACTGGAAAAAGGACCATGTAGTTGGCTGTGTTTTATTCTACTCTTTTGACTCTTTAGTGGACCTGCCACCCAGATCCCAAATAATCAGACATGGAGATTTAATTCTTACTCATAAATGCCAGGAATTAGCTTGGCTTGTTTCTTGCCAGCTTTTCTTAATTTAAATTATCCCATCCAACTTTTGCCTCTGGGCTTTTTCTTTCTCTATTTCTGTAAATTTTGTCTTTCCTTCTTATTTTGTGCCAGGCTGTGAAGCTGGGTGGCTGGTTCCTTCTTTTCTCAATCCTTGATCTTTTCTCCTAGATTTCTCCTCCTATTAATTGTCTCTGGCTGCCAGCCTTGCTTAACCTTTATCCTTTCTAGCTACTGGCTGTTTGACTCTTTATTAGACTAATCAGAGTCTTTATTGGACCAATTATTTTGTTTTAGACAAACAAAATAACACAGCTTCACAGAGTTAAATAAATGCAACACAAAAGAAGGCAATGCATTTTTTGCATCATTAAAACAATATAAACAAATGTAACACAACTTAAAATAATATTTCAAAATAAGATCATATTGAAGGCATGACACAGAACTTGTAAACATGATCTTATGCAAGTACAGTTACCTTTACTCAATCTGCACAAAACTGGTCTATGAATAGTCAGTCATAGATCTGGAAGGAGCTTATGGGCCCTATCCCACACTCCTGAACTACTGGTAGCTGATTGATTCTGGGAAAGAAACAGTCAATGCTTTCAATTATGAACCAGGGAGTTCACCAAGCTCCATAGTTCTAAACCTGTTGCCTCATAGTTGCTCTTAGCTAAAATCATAAGCCTCAAAGAAAAGAAGCAGAAATGTAGGAAAAGGGCTTGTTGGGGAGGGGCCATAAAAGATGGGAGAGTAATAATAGAAGATGAAGCCTTGAGTAACAGAGTTCATTATATGCATGCATGAAATTGTCAAGGAAAAAATCTAGTCAATTCAAAGGTATTAAGAAAAAAGCTTATGTCATTAATCTGTATGCATTACTTTTCTATGGAATATACTATCTATTATCCATAGTAAAGGTGGACAAATTTTTCAGTTTAACCTAAAAAAGAAAGGCCATGTGGAATAGTTATGCACATTTATGAGTAATATATGTTGATCAGTTTTAAAAACTAAAAAAAATAGTATCTTCTGTTATAAGCCTTATATAGTGTTAGCAATAATCATGTCTTTCCTTCAAGCCTTATTTAATGTTAGCAATAATCATGTCTTTCCTTCAAGCCTTATATAGTGTTAGCAATAATCATGTCTTTCCTTCACTGTTTCTATTTGTTTTCAATCTCTCTGTGTGTGAGGGAGTGAGAGAGAGAAAGAGAGGAAGCATATAAATGCATTTCTGTGTTTGTATGAGAATGGGTATATAAGTGTGTGTGATACTGTACACACACACACACACACACACACACACATATATGTGTGTGTGTGTGTGTGTTATGTTTGTGATACGGACACTCATGTTTAGAATGTTTTAAACCCATATATTATTTGTGTAGCAGTGTGTTTAATAGTGCTAGCAATTATAATCCCTAGCAATCTAGCTATAAAGAAAAAAATGAAAATCTAACACTTTATTCCTTGTACATAGAAACTTTCAGGTGAAATTTTCATCGCCTTGTCAGAAAGCTGTAGTTCCTCCTGTAAAAGCAGAATTAGAAGCAAATGTCATGGTGCCATAATTTACTCAGGCTGATACAATTTATTAAAAATTTAACCTGTATTATCTAGAGTCTTATGCCATTCAGGAGTCTATTTATTGTACTAAATAATTCAGAGAGAACCTATCTCTGTATAATTTTCCCTGATATCAGCATAAGAGAAGAGGGTAACCTTTATTTTCAATGCTCTAATGAACACTGTCTGCTCATAATTGCTACTGTGGATATTCTTTTATACCTGTCCAGGATGATGCTTTTTAAGTGGACTTTCAGGTTCGGCTTCTCATGACACTGGTACCCAAATTTCCTGATAATTATGCCAACTCAGAAGATATTTATCTTATCTCAGTGTTGATCTTTTTCTTTTTTTTTTTCTTCTGCTACAGGATGTGTTTTTCAGAGTTCAAACAATGTTGGGGCCAGCTCAGCTTTTGCTATGTAGACTGATATGAGTATATTTGGATTCACTCATTGATAACCAATAGAAAGTAATTCTTGTTAATGGACTCTCATTTAGAGAATCAGGGGAAGAATGAGATCTAGGTCTCAGAAATGCTGAATTCTTAGTTCAAAGTGTCTGCCCAGCATCTGTGTGATATTCTTATTAAAAGCAAACAACATAAGTGCCCATCTGTGTTTTAAGATTTTGAATGTTCTCCTAAGATTATCTGAGTGAACAATTATCTTATTATATATATATCAGATGATTATATATATGATATTATATATATGATCAGATATATATATATATAATCAGATGTTTTAATAGTATCTAGATATCAAAAATCAGAATAGATCGTTGTGTTAGGAGCCACCTTGCCTTAAGGAAGATTCTGTGATCTGTACCCTAAGCAAACCTCCTTTCTTTTCTTCAACTTAGGTAGGAAGTTACAAGAAAAAGTATGTCCTAAATGTAGTGCCTTCTTTTTTTCTATTCCTATTATTTATGGGAAGATGGCTGATATTGTGTTGTTGTAACAGGATTTAAACACAATAATATTGAAGAATACATACATCTGAAAACAGGATAGTCTCTCTGTCCCATGTGGACTTAGTAATTGTGTCAAACAGTCACTTCCTGTTTTTCAAAAGCTATAGAACCTCCAGATTTTAACAGATAGGTTCTGTTCTCAGGGAGTTCCTTATTTTCCAAACTTTCTTGTAGATAAGCATTTTGATTTAACTATGCCCTATGACAGCTTCCCATTGTAAAAGATTCCAAGCAGGTGTTGGATCTTCTATCTTTATACTAGGAAAGAAATATGAATAGTTGGTGGGTTACTGCTGTTCTGGGCCTTGAACTCAAACAACTCAACAAAAGGAATATCCCCCACAGAGACTGAATTCCCAATTACTTAATGTCACGGGTAAGCATCGGCTGGCCTCACATCAGATTTGAGTTAACCAGCATAGACTATCTTTACCCTTGCATAAGTACCCGATAGTGGATCTGAATTATTTATAGCTAGCTTGCTGCTTAGCTGTACTTGACACAAAAACCTGAATCTTAGCTCAAATACTATAGTTTTGTTCAATAAATTTATATTATTTAAGTGCTAGGGATCCAACACTGAATTACCCATAAAGCGTTATTTACCCTCAAGGCTACCATCCTACCTTGGCATCATATCATAGAAGAAACTCCAGAAAATTGTTGAAAATAAGAATGAGTTCTCTTTGTCTCCTTGAACACTCTGTAGTTCAGAGCCCAGCAAACACATACAATTACAGAAGTGCTATTTCCTCATTCATTTATCCTTTCTCACAGATGGTTTTTTATTTTCTCTTTTCCTCTATGGACTACATATACTGCAGTAATAGCTTCTTATCCAGAAATAGCTTTCTATCCTTGATTTCCCCATAAGGACTTTCTTTTCTATTTTGTCTTTAAACAATGTTTTTTTTCTGTGTTTTCATCACCCTATTAAGCATATTTATAACTACAATTAATTAAATCAAGTTATCTATGCTATGTTTACTTTTAAAAATTAATAGGATTTTTGGTTATCAATTATATAATGAATTTGCAAGTATTTAAAGGTATAAGTAAAAGTCTATTATTCTATGAATGGAATATTTTATATACTTATAAGTTACATCTTCATTATATTTGCTTGTTTCCTCACTATTTTCCTTGTGTTACCAATTTTTCTAGTCCAATATGAGAATATTGAGATATCCAAAACTTCATTTCTTGCCGTCTTGTGTTTTACAATTTTGCAAAGTGCCTCTCCTGATCTTTATTTTACTGAATCACCAATAACAATAATTTTTCCTAAGTGTTAAAAATGAATAATTGGTTTGCATTTTCTCTGACTACTTTATCCATGGCTTCATTCTCAGTAATGATTTCCAATCTTTATTATCATATATATGGTGTGTATGATATAATATGTATATATATGGCATGTAACACATTATATATAATGACAAGAAATATCTGTCCTCTAATTCTAAATGTACTCTAACAATTTATATATGTATATATACATGTATATGAAGTATGCATATATATAAAATAACAGAAAATATTAAGTCATGAGTTTGAAAGGCAGCAACAGAGTACAAGGGACAATTTGGAGGGAGGGAAAAAGGGGGAAAGTTATGTAATTATATCATAATCTCAAAATAAAGCAGAAAATTATTTTTAAAAAGAAAAAAAGAATTCTCTAATGATCAAGTTTAGGGAAGTTATATAACATGATTAAAGGTGAGTCAAATTTACAGGGAAATGTTCCCTTTGTATCATCTGTTTTTTTTTAATAATAAATACTTCAAGGAAATAATCCTGAGTAGTAGAAAGGTCTGATTTTCTCAAATTTTTAGGACTTAGCAAACTATGTGAGATGTGAACAAGCCAATATACCTGCACACAATGGTCTGATAAAAGTTGTGATATCAAGCCCGGTGGTGGTGGCGCACGCCTTTAATCCCAGCACTCGGGAGGCAGAGGCAGGCGGATCTCTGGGAGTTTGAGACCAGCCTGGTCTACAGAGTTAGTTCCAGGATAGGCTCCAAAGCCACAGAGAAACCCTGTCTCAAAAAAACAAAAACAAAAAACAAACAAACAAACAAAAAGTTGTGATATCAAAGTAGGAATTTTGTTTCCAGGTAGAAGGAATAAACTTATATTTTATCTGAACTACTCATTTCTTAGTTTCATCTCTCTGACTCTATTATAACAATCAAATACAGGTTTTTTTTTTTTGTTTGTTTGGTTTTTGTTAGAGCATGGCTACCTTAGTCAACAAATCATTGCTCTGGTGTTCAGTCACCTACTTTAAAGAGTGAATCTCATACAGATATGTTACAATAACAAAGCAGAATTCAACCTTTTGCACATTTCTGCTCAATCTTGGTATCTTTTTGTTTGTCTGTCTGTTTGTTTGTTTATTGAGATGAAGGTCTCTCTATGCAGCTCTAGCCTCAAACTTACAGACATTCACCTTACCTTGGTGCTTTTTTAACTTGGACTGCAAGCCAATTAGTTATGGAAAGTAAGCTCATGGAAACATTGACTCAGAATGATTCCCCATTACTGTGGAGCTTTGCCCATCTGGAACAGAATGTTTATATTCCTAGTACAGGGGAGAAATTCTGCCTTGCAGCATTGTCCTTTTTCTGGTGTTTTTGTGGCCAACAGTCAAAGCGTGTTAAAACTAGCATTCCTGGGAGAGGAAGGCAAAACTCATTCTCAAGATTCCCCAGCACTGAGACCTATTAACAGTAGGCTAGCAATAAACATATGTAGAGCATCAAAAGATGCACTTTTCCAATATACAATTCTCATTTAAAAGTGAGACTAGGAAAAAGACCAATGAGAAATATATAACTTTGAATTAAATAATTTTAGCTTAGACTTATTTGAATTGAAAGATAAGAATATACACACATAAAAAATAAATAAAACCTCTTCTTATGCATAATGCTATTTATATACATATGTATGTAAGTAATATGTATATCAGTTACATACACACATAAACATATGGAAGTGTGTATTGTGTGTTCTGCCTGACCCTTTCATATGTAATATCTAGTTGGTGTGCTCTTCTGTGGGTACTTTCTCTCCCACACTTTCATACCTTAGTTGATTATAGTTTTTCATCTAGGCTTGAACTTAATGAGCTTTCCACATCTACTTAGCACATCTCTTGGTGCCTTCTTGGTTCAGGTCATATTTCAGCAGCCATGTTGTGAGACTTCATGGGTATAGCTTCTGACATTTCTAGGAGACAGTTTATTGGCAAACTCCAAATTCCTTGGCTTCTTACACTCTTTCTGCCTCCTCTTCCACAATGATCACTGAGCCTTAGTGCAAAAGTTGTATTTTGGATGTGTCTATTGGAACTAGGCTCTGCAACTTTGCATTCTGGTTGGTTGTGATTTTCTAATATAGTCTCTATCTGTTACAAAGAGGCAGTCCCTTTATGAATGGTAGGGAATACACTTATCTGTGGGTATAAAGATATTTTGAATGGAGCTAGGTGGTGCTAATTTTATATAGCAGTTGTAGGTTTGTCTCCTAGATCCTTAACTTCACTAGGCCTGAGTAGTTGGTTACACTTTCCAGTCCCAGACATGATTTGTCTTTTGTTAATGAGGTCCTAAATCCAATTAGAAAAATGTTGGTTATATGTATACACATATGTATATATACATATATTTTTTCTATGTAACGAGGGGCCATACATGCCTTAGGGATACATATACATACATATCCATAAGGATAACTTTCAGAGGAGGGAATAAGTGTGGGTTTGGGGGAGTGGGGGACAGCAGGAGGAAGGGAGGGAGAGGGAACTATGGTTGGTATGTGAAATGAATACAATTATAAAAAATGAAAAAGAAAGATGTTGGTTACCACCCAAGGAAGCATACTGCTACTGCACCCTTAGGGTAAGTGTTTCATGCTAGTGTTGTTGTTTAACAGGTGTAGTTAACAGTTAGGTAAGTCTACTGCATGCTTCCTTTGGAATGTTGCATGGTTACCTCAGATACCATGAAAGCTTGCCCTCACAGAGGATGCCTTCATGCCAGTTTCTACTCAGGAGGCCATTTTTTAAATTGGGTTATTCAAGTAAATTGTCCTTTTATATTTGAATAAGTGAAAATGGTCATTTAATTGTTTTAATTACCAAAGGAAGAAATTTTTAGTATCTTTACCATGCTTAGTTGTGTGATTACAAGCAAACATACATTACCTTAAGAAAATAGCTGGTTTTCTACTTTATATTTTGATTTTCAAATTATATTTGATTCACTTTCAGCTCTCATCAGCATTAACTTCTGTGTGTGTATGAGTGCGTGTGTGTGTGTATGCATGACATGTTGGGTATGAAATACAACATCTGAAGCATACAAAGCAAACGCTGACCTTTGTTCTCAGTCCTTTATCTACTCAGTAGGTTTGTTGTACTGATTCCCATAAATAGAAGAGTGAAGTAAGTTGTAGTTCGATCACTGCTAAGTCAATGTAAGGATATTTGTGTCTATCACATCATTCATAAAATTTTCTGAAAGGAATTTTTGACACTTTATTGTTGCCATCTTGCTAGCTTCTCACTGTTTCTGACTGGGAGATAAACTTTATTTCCTTTTGCTTTAATGAATACGCTTGAAATTAAAATGCTAAGAAAATTTTCAGCTACAACATGTTCATTTGTGTTTCCTTTTTAAACTCAAATTTTATGATCTTGCCATTCTTATTCACTTACTATAAATATAATATGCATGTAAATATAATTTATATAATTGAATGCTACCCTTGAATTTTGACATTCTTTATTATATATTCTGGTCTACATGAATAAAATAATTGGTACGTTTATTGAATTACTCCCTTTTCTTTATTCTGCTCTCATATATTACATTCCAAATGTTGCAACCCAAATTCTCCATCTGGGGATCATTATTGAATTATCTGTGCTCCAAAAGAATCAGGCAACCCTGCCTCTCTACCTCTAAAACTTGCAGTTCTCATGGCCTCTCCCTTAAACCAGTTACACCCCATGCAAGCAGATTACCTTCATGGATGTGACATGCTCCTAGTGTCTTCAGTATCATGGGTCTCCAAACAACTTAGGTGTCAAGTTTACAGCTTCACACATTGGCTTTGTGATGTTCTCTCAGAGATTCCCATTTTCATTCACATCATTTTGCCTTCTGTTTTTTTGGAACCTTGTCAGAAGCTTACACCACCTGCCTTGGTCTTGCTTCCATCGGGACTCTAAAGCCAGCACTGTGTGAATAATGCTGCCAGCTCAAGATAGAGGCTGCCCCCCTTGGACCTCAGCTGAGTCAGTGTTTGTGTGCTTGAAACAACTGACTCTTGGAAATACTCCCCTCTGTTCTTTGCAAACAAGAAACCCCTATTGACATTATCAGTTAGACTTTCTCATTTCAAATGAATTTAAATTTTTACTTAGTGAGTTCTTTAATAGATGAGATGTTTCCCTCTTAACTTCACTCCTAGTTACCCAAAATAGAGTAGAATTCTCTTTAGTAGTGTAACTTCTTGAATAATTTCAGCCACTTTTCTCAGCACCAATATCTTCTTTCTTTCTCACTTTCCTTTCTTTTTTCCTATTTTCCTCCTTCTTTCTCTTTTATCTATCTATCTATCATCTATCTATCTATCTATCTATCTATCTATCTATCTATCTATCTATCTATCTATCTATCATCTATCTATCTATCTGTCTGTCTATCTGTCTATCTATCTATCTATCTATCTATCTATCTATCTCTCTATCATCTACTCACTTATCTCTCATATATTATATTCTGATTGCAATTTCCTCTCCCTCCTTTCCTCCAAACTCCCCATGCACTGTCCCCCAAATCCACTCTTCCTCCATTTCCCTTCAGAAAAGAGCAGATCTCCCAGAGATATCAACCAAAGGCAGCATAACAAGTTACAATAAGACTAAACACATACTTCCATATCAAGGCTGGACAAGAAAACTCAGTAGGAGAAAAGGGTCCCAGGAGCATGCAGAGAGTCACAAACACCCCTAGTCTGCTGTTAGGCATCTCAAAATAAAAACATCTATCTACACCACCATACATATACACAGAGGAGTCAGTTCGGAATTGCTTTTTTTAAGATTTAGGAAGCTTAGATTTGAAGTCTTGATCACTATAGCATTACGGTAATTTCTACTATTGATCTTAGGGATTGTTAAGACATTATTTTCTACATTTATGTCTCTGGTGCACCTGAAATTTATCTAAACATAAGAGGCCAATTATAGAACAACTGTTTCCTCCTGGTACATATACATTCCATTGCCTCCACACTGTTTTGTAAACAATCCTCCCTGCTGTCTACTTCTCTAAAATGCCCCAAATGGGATTTTTTTACATCTCATTTTATGAGACTATTTCTGTACTCTTAACAAAAAGTGTGTTCCAGATAATGGCTACAAATCTCTCTGGTGGTGGTTTGTGATCCTTAAAGTGATTATGAGGAGAAAAGAAGACATTTTGTTGCTGTATAACATTTACAGTGATGGTGGAAGGCAACTGGGGGTTGAGGATGTGGTGCTCGCTCAAACAAAAGCAAAACAGTGATGTCAACTTAAAACCGACTTCTTTTTCCCCTGACTGTTACGTCCTTAGCACAAAACAATAGTGATTTTAAGCATATCTCTAGTAAATCCTGAAGCTTCATTATTTTTGATACTCTAAGTGACAAAATAATAAAAAAGAATTTCTTGTTTGCCAAAACTGGGCAGTACTGTCAAGGAAAGGAATTTGTGTGGTTGAGTTTTGTGATGAACTAGCCCTTTCTTTCTTTCTTTCTTTCTTTCTTTCTTTCTTTCTTTCTTTCTTTCTTTCTTTCCTTCTATTTTTTGAGCCTTTGGAGGGATAGCTTGTTCAACCTAGATATAGTGGGGAGGGTCTTGGTCCTGCCTCAAAGTGGTTTACTAGACTTTGTGACTTCCCTTGGGAAGCCTTACCCTCTCTGAGGAGTGGATAGCGGTAGAGTGGGGGAAATGTAGAGGGAGCAGGAGGAGGAGAGAGAGTGGGAACTGGGATTGGTATGTGAAATGAGAAAAGATTGTTTCAAAAAGAAATGAATAAATTTAAATTTAAAAAGGGTGATTACTATTAAATGTGTGGTGATTTATTCGTGTATTTTCTAACCATTTTTTTTTTTTCGAGACAGGGTTTCTCTGTGGCTTTGGAGCCTGTCCTGGAACTAGCTCTTGTCGACCAGGCTGGTCTCGAACTCACAGAGATCCACTTGCCTCTGCCTCCCAAGTGCTGGGATTAAAGGCGTGCGCCACCACCGCCCGGCTCTAACCATTTTTTAATGAATTAATTGACCATGCCGCATTTGTCTTAAAACAATTTACATATTTTCAATGGTGATAAAGGCATGGTTTTAAGAGAAAAATTATAATTTGGGAAAGTCAGCATAATGGCTTTTTGACATTTAAAGGCTCTAAGAAGGAGATAGTTTGATGGAGTTGTTACATATGATCTCAGTTGTATCTTATAATGGTGAAGTTTGGTACTAGTAACTTTTTTTAAACCTTTGGATCTCAGGGGGCATTTCTCAAATCACTAATATACAATATTGCAAAATAATGCAGACTCAAAGATCAATTCAAGAGCAAAAATGATCCACGAGTTTTCATGTAATATACTATAGAATGACTTTTGTTGTGGTTTTGGATTATACTGTGCAAAAAAATGTTGAAAAACTACCACTTGTGGGGGTTCAATGTAGAAGATTCATGATTCTCTGAAAAGGCTCTTGAATGGTGAAGCCTTTCGGAATGAGTATCAGTGTGGATTCAGAATTTCTTTGTCTGTTTCTTAAAAGGAAACATCTTGAATATGGAGAAGTTGATAAGGAATTCTGTCTAATTTAGTTCCCGTAAGCTGGATACTAAAGAGAGTAACAGTGTTGGAAAGTATGTTACTCTTAGTTGTTTTTCTGATTAAAAGCCATACTGCTGGTAGTATGGCATAACTTTAGGATTATATTTAAAATACAGGCTATTCAGATTAATACTATTTTATTTGAAACAAATAAATGGATAATTACTGTTGAAAAGTGTTCCATTGCATATATTTACCACATTTTTATTATTCATTCATCGGTTTTAAGGCATTTAGGTTGTTTCCATTTCCTGGCTCTTTAGGAGGGTGGCAATGGACACTGCTAAGCAAGTATCTTGTGGAGCATGTCCTTGAGTCCTTTGGGCATATGCCAATGAGTGTGGCATGTAATAGATTTATTTTTAGTTTCCTGAGCATCCTCAACACTTATGTCAAGAGAGGCTTCAATAATTTACATCTCTACCAATGAATCAGGGTCTTCTTTCTAAAATTTCAACAGCGTTTGTTGTCAGCAGTTTTGTTGATCTTAGTCATTCTGACTAGAGTAAGATTAAAAAAGTTAAAGTTGCATTATTTTGTATTGCGCGCGCGCACACACACGTATGTATGTTTGCATGTGTATCTATCTATGTAACAATAATGATCAGGGAAAATAGGCTATCAACATGAGAGTAGGGAGAGCATATGAGGAGTTGTTAGGAGAATATTTGGAGAAGATGGAGGGAGTAAGGGGGTGATATGATTTTACTCCAATTAAAAACTAATTTAAAAAGAAAAGCATAGAAATAATTTAACAAAGCTCCAAAGAAGATAGGTAACAAGGAGGACCCTAAGACAGACATGCATGAATCACTCTAAGAAGGGGAAATAGATGAGATCTCTTGGGTAAACTGGGGTAGGACTGGTAGAGGGGAGGGGATGGGGGATGAGAACATGAGGGAACTAGATGGGCAAATTGGGGGAGGGATGGACAGCGAGAGCAATGAAAGAGATACCTTTATAGAGGGAGTCATAAATGGGTTAGGGAGAAACCTGGTGCTAGGGAAATTCCCAGGAATCCTCAAGGATGACTCCATCTAAGACTCTTAGCAAGAGTTGAGACGGTGCCTGAACTGGCCTTTTCTCATAATCAGATTAGTGACCACCCTAATTGTCATCATAGAACCTTCATCCAGTAACTGATGGAAGCAGCAGATGCAGAGATAGACAGTTAAGCCCTGGGCTGTGCTGGGAGTCCAAAGAAAGAGAGGGAAGAGAGATCATATGAGCATGGGGGGAGCGTCAAGATCATGATGGGAAACCCACAGAGGCAGCTGACCTGAGCTCCTGGGACCTTGGGGACCCACAAATGGGGAGCCTGCATAGGACTGAACAAGGTCCTCTGCATGTGAGTGACAGTTGTGTGGCTTGGCTTGCTTATGGAACCCCTAGCAGTACAACCAGTATCTATCCCTGGTGCATGAGCTGACTTTTAGAGTCCCTTCCCTTTGGTGGGATGCTTTGCTCAGCCTTGATGTGTGTGGGGGGGGGGGGGGGGAGATTGGTCCTGCCTCAACATGATGTGCCAGGCTTTCTTGACTCCCCTTGGGAAGTGTTAGCTTTCTGGGGTATGGGTAAGGGTTGGGGTGGGAGAAGGGAGCAAGAGGAGGGGAAGGATGGGGAACTGTGGTTGGTATGCAAGATGAACAAAAAAATAAATGAATAAAATTAAAATGAGCAAAATAATTTGGGATCCTCAACAACGGTCTACAAGAGCTAGTTCCAGGACAGGCTCCAAAGCCACAGAGAAACCCTGTCTCGAAAAACCCAAAAAAAAAAAAAAAAAAAGTTAAGGTGAGCCGTGACCAGAAAGTTGATGCTTGTGACTCTGTATCATGACTGCTTTCCTCCTGCTCTACCCTGCTTCCTTTCTCCACTCTGCCGCACATGCTCATACACTGCTCCTGCTCTGTCGAGCCACATGTAGGGCTAAAATAATTTTGCCCAAATAAATTATGTATATTAACAGCCTAATTTTACAAATTTGAAAGATTTAGACCATATCTATCTATAACTCTTTTATTTCAGACCTTTCATATTCTGAAGCATTTAGTTTCCTGAATCAGCTTTAACATTATTTTGAAACGTTTGCAAAAATTGTTATTTAGTAACTTGAATTTTAGTATCTATTTTTAAATAAAATAAAAATCTCTACACAAAGACAAAACTGTCATTTATTTATTTAAAGAATCCTTATTTCCTTGCTTATAGATATTAAAATTTAAGTTAAGACAGAATTCTAAACTTTTCAGTGGAAACATCACCATCATTACAGATTTTAGAGATAACGTAATTGACAAACTACTTGGCTACGAATTTTACATTTACTTCCTGTAGTTTTCCATACACATACCAAGATTTGAAAAAATATAGGCTATTTCTTTTGTCTAGAAAACATTTTTTGTTGCTTTTACGGTGCAGAGAAAACATGCTTATTTTCATCCTGCTAATTTATGATGTGAAAAACTTTTTTAAAGACAACTTAAAGCTATTATCTTAAAATGTTAGTGTGCCGTGTGTGAAAGTGACGTTGCTACAGGTTATACAACATCGAGTTTGAAAACACCTACTTTGGTTTCTCTATATTTCCACATGCTTAATATTATACAAATTTAAGCAGAGTATTTGTCCTTGTTGCTTCCAAACTCTAAATAATTTTTTAAATACATGGGAAAACAAAGAGAAAAATAAAAGCAAACAGTTTTCATCTTCTATCTTCAGCACTATACAACATTAACATGTGGCTTTTTATTCAGGTTTTATATATGACAACACACAAAATTTAACTTGAATACCAGTAGTTATTGCTAGTACACACAAAATCTGTTGCTCACAGCTGTGTTCAAAAGAATGGTATTGTTCATAATGGACAATTTTAGATATTCAAATTGTTTTGACAGTTTGATAGGATTGCAATCTCTGAAAAGTTTACACATTTTTTTTGAAAATAATTATTGATGTAAAGTGAATTCCAATTTTCAAAATAGCGAATCATTTGTGGGCTTATTAAAGCAAAGTCATTACATAAAACAAAAACCCCTTTTAACCACCAGGTGTATGAAATTATACATAATCTCTATAAGCCATTATGGTAACATGCCAACATTATCTAAACCAAAGAGAAAATTTTAAATGAAATAATGAAGCATGTCCCAAAAGAAACAAGAGCCTATTTGATCCAAATCACAAAAAGTGCCTTACGAAGTTCAGACATGGATAGGGATACTTGGAATGCTCAGCAAACACAGAAGCCGAGTCTTGTTTCTGTGGTGCATTGGCTGCAGTCTGGTGAGATGCTGATGACGTCCATACCGTTGCTTCTAGCTGACTTGAATTCTACGGTGATGAGGTTAGCACCTGAAACTTTGTAACTCAGTTGGGGACATATATTTTAATTTCTTACTAATGCAATAGAAAGGCAGCGCAGTGGCTCTGAAAGCCAGCTCATCATAGGAAATAACTGCTGTTTGATTGTCTGCGGAAAACCAACCTAAAGTAACAATCTCTGTTGATGCTTGCTCAGATCAGGTGGACCAAAACAGCAGGAAGTGCCTCTGACAGATTCCAAGACTCGAGTGTCTTCAATGAGACTTTGAGGATTACAAACATTCAGAGACACCAAGGTGGCCGCTATTACTGTAAAGCAGAGAACGGCTTGGGGTCCCCAGCAATAAAGTCGATCCGAGTGGATGTGTACTGTAAGTAAATCTTAGCCAAATACTGTTCTGAATAATTTGCTTCCGTGATTAACTATGGTTTTCTGAAAATAAACATTTTCTTCGGTTGTGAACGACAATTTTATATGACTGGGTAATCCTCTAAGAAACGTCTGTTTTTTAAATGTGTGCTTCTGCACATGGGTGCGTGCATAGAAAGGGTGAACGGCAACGCCATATTTTCCTTCAGGTTCAGACCACAGCCAGCGTGTGCCAGCCTACCTGACATTTCCTTATAGATTTTGATGACCAAATCAGGCCCTGAAGCTTGCATGGCAGAACCTATTCCCTAACTTGCTCTGAGACATTTTTGAGAATAAAAATTTCATGTCAAGTTTTAATAATTTGTGACATAACACATAGTTAGCGGAGAATATGTAATATCCCACTAAAAAGATGGCAAATATTATTGATAATAGAAATGGCCTCTTTGCATTTAGTATGTACACACATGCACATATACATTTTATGTTTACATGTGTGGTAGTCTGAATGTAATTTGCTCCCAAAAGCTTATTGGGAGTGGCACTATTAGGAAGTATGGCTTTGATGGAGTAGGTGGGGTTTTGTTGAAGGAAGGAAGTGTTTGTGAAGTTGTGCTTTGATGTCTTATTTATGCTCAAGTCATGACCAATATCTCAGTTCACTTCCTTTTGACTGAACAAGATATAGAAGTCTTAGCTACCTCTCCAGCACCATGTCTGCCTGTACACTGCTATGTCCCACCATGATGATGTTGGATTTAACCTTTGAACTGTAAGCCATCCAATTAAATGTTTTCCTTTATACGAGTTACCATGATCATGGTGTCTCTTTGCAGCAACAGAAACCCTAACTAAAACAACATATGGGTACATACATGAACACACACACACACACACACATATATATTTATGTATATATAAATTTCTTTATGTGTAACGCTGGTTGCTTGAATTTGCTCTTTAGACCAAGCTTGCTTCATGCTCAGATATCCACCTACCCTCTCTTCCCAAGTGCTGGGATTAAAGGCATGTGCCACCAGTCTCATAAGCGTATATATCCTAATTAACTTTAAGAAGAAAGGATCATTCCATAATATACTTTGACTTGCTTGTTCATTTTACCCTGTGTGCAGAGTCAACCGTTCTCATTTTTAATGCACCTTTTGTATGCAAGCACGGTTATCTGCATTGCCTTGTGAGGGCCCACACATCTCTCTGAACAGCACACTGTTTGCAAGTGGCCATGCCTGACCCCGAAAACATGGTGCCTCCCGGAGACTGTTGCCTGACTGCTTCATTATGTCACATTCTCCTACTTCTCCTTCTTTACTATGTTTAGAATCTTCTGCTCTCTTTACTTCTTTCCCTAGCAAAGAAACTAAGCTCCTGCATGTAGCTCCGTTTGTTACACAGGTTCATCTGGAACACTGGTTGTGTTCACAAGAAATGGCATTTATTTTTAAGTCTCTAATATTAGATTGCATTTTTCTCTCCTTTAAGTAATTCAGACAAAATAACAAGTGGGGCGGTCCTGTTTTCCAGCCTGTTTTCTTTTTATTCCCCTTTCCTGTTCTTTCAACAGAGTGCAGGTGTTACATAGTTAGAGGGAGGCTAGAAATTCTCAATGGTCTATTCATGGAGCCTATGCTAGGCTCATTTATTTATGGAGACAATAAGGAAGGAAGTAGTGACAGCAGCGTTTGTGATTCATCTTCCACAGTTAAGGACTTGTGGCCCTCTTGCGTATGACAGAAGCCTGTGTGCCATTCATTCCAGGATCTTTTAGCCCCAAGACATCCACTGACATGATCCTGGCAGGTTCATCCTATGTGCCACACTGACCTGTGTATCCAGGTTGGTGATACCTGTATACTTCCCAGCCATAGCCAAGCACCAACCCTCCACTTAGGTTCTATAAGGTTTGAATATATTTGTAAATAAACTTATTTTGATTTAAATGAATTACATATTCTTATTTATTTATTGTTCACCATTTAATTAAATGAACTTCAATTTTCTTGTTTATTAGGTCATGATATTTAAATACAAATCTCTAGTATCTTGAATACAATTCACAAATTTAAAATGTTCTCAGAGTGAATATATGGTTCCTTTTTTTTTTTTTTTTTTGTCCTGCTATGTTTGGGTAATGCTTGTCAGTTTCATATAAAATAGGTTGGTAGCAAAATGTGACCAGAAGCTCCTTAAGTAGTAAATTTTAATTTTTAATTTATTCTTTAATTACTTTACTTTGTATGGGCAAGCATATTTTGCTCACAAAATTTGTTTGATTAGAATATTGCCTCCACTCCTGCCTGCTAGGGGTTTCATATATCATATGGTGTATGTATTGTATTTTTTTTAAATGAAGTACTATAAGTCCCGAAACACAGTAGCAACCAGTTCAGTAAGAGTTTCTGACTACATTGGTATCACAATGGACTTGATGAGAGTAAAATATGTGTCTTTGGGGCTTAAAAACTCATACACAAAGCAGGAAATAACATTTGAAGAGTTTTCAAAGATTTTTTTTTCCTGTGGCTAAACCTTTCAATACCATCCTGAATTGCTCCTTTTACCTTTCTATTCAGAGTTATGCCTGAGCAGTTGATGCTGGACAGCTTCCCATGATGATAGCGCTGCCCATTCCTTTCCCCAGCTCTTTTCCTTTATTAAAATGCCAATCAAACTTCTGCAGCTATGTTGTCTTCTTCCCTTTGACTTTCTTTGTTTTTTTTAGATATAATTTAGGTTTTACAAACACCTAATTCTATATTGTTTGAGTGAAATATTACTGAGATATGTGCCATATTTAACTTATATTGTTTTCCTTAGCCTTTCTGATATACAGTCAATGAGACGGTCATCTAAATTTGAGAAAATAATACTAAGCTTTGGATTGTATTAACAAATGCAGCATCTCATTATGAGGGATTTCCCAGGTAATGTCCTCAGTTCCCATGATCATTTCATAGTGTAAGAACCTGGTAATTTTCCCATAATTATACCTACTTTTATGACTATAAATAAATTTCCTTTCATAGTAAATTTTAAAAGTTTTGAGCGATAAAATATAGAGATAACTAATCTACTTGTAAAATCTGTTTTCTGAATATAACTTCCAACAAAAGCCAGAGTGCATAGGTTCATGTTTTCATTTACGACTACACAAACCTCAACAATTTGTAACTGTCCATCACTGGTAATAAAAACATGGCTAACAGAGCAATGTTGTGCTTTCTTCCCACACTGTAACAAAATGTCTGACACAAACAGTTTAGATGAGGGTTGTCTTTTGTTTAACTTACATCTTCAGAAATTTCAGCCCGTGGTTGGTTGACCTCCTTAGGATAGGCAAAACATGGTGGTGTCCTCATGTAGAGCAGAGTGGTCTCTTCCCTCGTGACAGGAAACCAGTAAAAGTACAGACTGTAGTAATTTGGTTTAATAGACATGTTTCTTATACTAGGAGAGATGAAACTTTGTGGGACCTCACAGGAGTGTTGATGATATGCCTTGATATCACTTAAGACTTGGCAAACACCTACCATGTAGTCAGACTCTTTCAGGTTAGCCAGCCTTTAAAAGAACAGTGCAATACCTTTAAGTTTTTATATTAGGAGGTTAAATGTAAATGCCCCTCACAGACTTATATATTTGAATGTTGTATTCATATTTGGTGGAAGTGATGTAAAAAGGATTAAAGAGCATGAGGTGTTGGAGGAGGTGTTTCACTTGGACTGTCTTTGATGTTTTAAAAACTCACATATGGCTTAGTCTCTTATTTTCTGTCTCTATTTCCAACTTAAAAGAATAACACATAAACTCTCAGATACCACCCCAGTGCCGTGCCTTTCAGCTTGCTGGTTGCTCCCTGCCACGGTGGTCTGGTACTTACCCTCTGACACTGTAAGCAACCCCCTAATTAAATGTATTCTTTTATAAGTTGTGGTGTCTTTTCACAATATGGGAAAAGTGATGAAGGCAGCATATAACTTTTAGAACGTAAGTTAATGTATAGCTTTAAATTAAATGCTCTCATCCTCTGACCCTGGATAATATATGTGTGTATGTGTATGTTATGATAACCATTTACTAAAGTAGCCAAAACGTTGAAAGCAGACTTATGCAATAAATATCCACTATAAATGTTATGAGCAAAATAGATACAACTAATAATATCCGTCTGCAGTATTGTTTACTATTTTGGATCAGTACAGGTCAGTAAGGCAATTTCTCCCCCTGTAAAACTCTGTTAAAGATGTCTAGAAAGAGTCTCTAACCTTGTCCCCTTGCAATGTTTTCTGTGTTGCTCAGTACACAATGAATAGCCCTTTGTTAGGAATAAGATGGATAGATACAATAGATTCAGACAGGAGACTGCCAGGCATCTAACAGACAGGCTCAAGATACAGGTAGAAGAGAAAATTCAAATTTGAACTAGCTCTTGGTCAAATTAATCCAAGAGGAAGTGCCATGTTTACATTCCTTAAAGCAGCATGGTCATATTTTGGCCCCTCTGAGGTTATCATTAATGTGGGCACTGTCAGAAGAGAGAAGTAGCAGCCTGGAACAAGATAACCACAAGGACTCATTAGAGTGTCCTACATACTCCAGTGCAAACTTCCTCCTAACGTTTTCAGGTGACACGGCCAGCTGGCCACCATGCTTTCAGTAACAAGCATTTGGGGACAGGCTTTATCTTTAAATCATAGCAAGGAGCTTACCTGATGCTTTGTAAAAGATTTTATATCTCTCACTATAAGCTTAAAGTATGGTAATCATCGGGCATACAGAATAGACTACTGGAACTATTAACAGAAAGCACAAACAAGCTGTAGGGAAAGAGATGCATTCGGAACATGCTGCAAGGGTCAACAGTGAAGAATGCCTGCATAAGTGCAATAGCATCGGAACCTGATCTAACACAGAGTGGGAAGAAATATGTGGAGGATGTGAGAGAATCAGTATATGAGAGCGAAATAATTCTTGTCCATGGAAAGCAGTAACCCACCCAATGTGAAAGATGAAAAATAAAGCTATAAAACAGTGAAAAACAGTACAGCAGAATCAAATGGAATAGGATGCCTCAGGAAAGGCCACCACTAAGCGTTAAAAACACCCATGCAGTCTGGGAGCAGTAGCACATGGCTTCAATTCCAGCCTAGTATGTGCAGCAGGTCAGGCCAGCGTGCAAACATAAATTATTTCCTACAAACTTGGTGTTTCTGTGGAACTCCTAACAGTGGGAGTGGGTGTTTCTGACTCTCTTGCCTGCTCTTGGGAGCCTTTTCCTCTCCCAGCAACCAGTATGAGGTTTTATGCCTAGGCTTATTGTAATTTTTAAGCTGTGTTTGTTTCATATCCTTAGGAGGCCTGCACTTCTCTGAAGGAGAACTAGGGAGGAATGAACCTGGGGAAGAGGAGAATGTACCCTGTGTATGGGAGGGTGAGGTTTGGAAGGAGACACTGAGGTCTGGATGTATTATATAAGAGGAAAATAAAAAATAAACAACAAATCCCACTTAGGCATTTATTTCATATGCAGCTTTTGGACTTTAAAGTCTGTCATGCATTTTTAATTTACAAAACACATGCATGACTCTTAAACTTGGAGATTCCTGGTACTCTTGAATATTTAAATATGAAGATCCCACAATTCCGAGCTAACTTATCCCAAATCTTCTTCAGAAAACCTTATGCAGATTGCTGACTAGTTTTCTTCTTATACTTTTAATAAGTGGTGAAATTTGTTGGTATTTAATACTTGAAAATAGAAATATTGGCCCCATAGATATGTCATAAGTAAAGTACAGACAACAATTTAGGCAATGTTGGCACAACATTCTAACAATTAATAAATATCCTAACTTTTAAACATAAAGTCTTTCAGGGTCATCTCTACTACTATGTCTTTATATTCTGGTTGTGATGAGATATTGTTAAATATTTATAAATTATTTAATATTTTAGAAATATTTAAAATATTATGCCACTCACAGTATAGCACCATCAGATTCCGTAAGGCTAAAAATGTGTTTTTTTTTAATTAGGTTGTATGGCTTCAGTGAGTTTCAGCTATTTAAGGAGACAAAGAGTGTATGAATTTATTTAAATAGATTATAGCAGCTAAGTAGGAAGTATCATGGCATCAGTTCCCACAACATGAAATAGTGATAGTGTGCTGTTGCCAGATAAAATGGATTGCCAGGAGGAAAAGGTTAGTAAGATGTCTTAGCAGGAGAGAAATAGTTTGAGAGCTATTCGTTCTAGGCTGCTTTATATGCTTTAGTTCAGTTTGTGTCCTGAACTCTCTTTCACCAGAGTTTATGTAGCAACCCTCCTCAGACAATAGGGACATAGTTTCCTTAGGAGTAGAGGGATATTTGTTTTCTGGCCACAATCATGAAGATGATATCTAACTGAAGGAACAGAAGAGTTTCATTTGGAGCTTTTGTTAAACTCAGAACAAAGCTCAGTATTCCTTGGCTATGTCATAAAAGTACTGGATGCAAAGAATACATTTAGGGTGCCCCATCTTGTCTCCATAAAAGTAGAGGAGAAAGGTAGCCTAGAAAAGCAGGAAGCTGGTATTTACATTGGAGACCTCATTAATAATGTCTTTACCTTGTGCCCCAGAAGACCCTTGCCTCAGGCACTCATGAAAGTATAATCAGCTACATGTTAGTCAACAGGTAGATAAAATGTCAGAGTGCTCACAGCTTACGAATGTTAAAATAAGTAAAAGTGGTTTACCGAAGTAAAGGAGAAAGCCAAACCCCTTATACAGTGGATGAAATTTCTGATTAAAGACATAAAATAGATAACTGCAGAACAGCATACAGGGGAATACTGAATAAGATGCTGAGTTTTAGAAGGGATGAAGGATTAATTTGAAAGATGGTTTGTTAAATAGTGTTGAACTATTACCGATGATGCCTTAGACCTAATGAATCAAGATCTACTGGACGCTGTAGACAGAGAAATTGTAGTGTTGTGACTTCAGACTTACTGATGCGTTCTCCACACTAACACATTGCTTCCTGTGTTATAAAAAGCAATTTCATTCATTATGCCTCCAAGCTGCTGTGGAGAAGGAAGGGGCATAGTCTACACAGGACACGAGGTTCTGGATTTTGGTGCTCTCATGCTCCAATATGTTTGTCTTTTGGAGAATCATGAGGGTATTTAATCAGTTTTCTAAGAATGTGATCACCTGATACGTTTACTTATCTCCAGCCCTGACTGTGTTGCTCACAGGGTAATAGAGGTCATACAACTTGAAAGGTTAGGGTTTGATTAAAATTTAGGCTTAATTCAAAAAGAAATTGGATTTGGAAGCATTAACTTAATATGTTTTCATATGTGCAGACACTGTTCACAAATGAAACAAATCTTTTCAAATACTCATTAAACATTTGCAAGAATTCTTATTCTAGAAATATCTTCTTCAATCTATTTCACTTACATAAATTGTTGTATTTCATTACATTTTTTTCATTATGTGTCTATGAGGTTTATTATTTATTACATTTAGACCCAAGAAAATATTTGGAGAAGAGTGGCAAACATGCTGCCAATTTATTCTGCAAACAAAATTTACCTGTGTTAGAATTAGAAATTACATGATTAAAAATGATGACAGTGAATTCCTTTACTTTCAATTTTATCGAACTCATCAGCATGAATCTTGGACAGAAAAGTTTAGCAAAAGATCTCAAAAACCTGGTGTGAATTATGAAGGCTTCCAAATGTCAGGAGGAAATCCAATCCCCAGGTAAATTCCACCAAGCATCATTTCTCTTCCACCACCCATCTTCTCCAAACAATAGACCTAGGATTACAAAATCAGAATGGTGTTTGATATGGTAATTGCAATGTCTCTTGAAATGGGTAGTTCTCACACTAATAGTCCTATTAATAAAATTCAGGACAGGATTTTGTAATTTTAGGTATGTCACACATGAAAGAAAAATGTTTTCTTGGCAGTGTTATTTACTGGAAAGGTCTGCACTAACCTAATTCCTAGACAGAAGTCTTAATAAAAGGCCTTCAAAATAGACAAACAGACAAACAATGATTTTAACGTGGGTTGTTTAAGTGCCATGGTCTGTTTTTGCTGAGTTTAATTTGCCCTGATAGAATCCCAGAGGATCAACAGCCATCAAACCACCCTGAGTCAGTGGCTTCTTACATCCCCTCAAAAAGAAAGGGAAGATAATGTAGATTTATTAGAAGAAAATGAGAACTGAGAACTCCCAGGAGTGAGAGGGAC
This sequence comes from Microtus ochrogaster, assembly GCF_000317375.1. NCBI lineage: Eukaryota > Metazoa > Chordata > Mammalia > Rodentia > Cricetidae > Microtus > Microtus ochrogaster. The sequence continues at coordinate 5,460,143 of NC_022009.1, read as the reverse complement.
TTCAAGGAAGGATTAACTCCCAAGTTGCCAGGTGTTTTGTTTTTTTTGTTGTTGTTGTTGTTGTTTTGTTTTGTTTTGTTTTTGATCTTATATGGAGAGAATTCAGTGGAGACTTAGGTCATCTTTATTGTAACTTGTCATTTGAGCATGTGACTGAACTAATAAAGAGTCTACACCCTAAACATTCTCATCAACCAAACCTGAGAGTTCACTTCTTTGTAGGTGAAATTATGTGTTCCCTGATCGATCCATAACTTGCCCTTGCTCTCTGCAGGGAGCTATCTCTCCTTTCAATGTCAAGTCTTTCTATTGCTTCTTAGATAAAAGAAACAAAGGGAGAGTTACTTTTGGATCAGGTAAGCCTTCTCTTAATGAAGCTGATTATATTCAATTCATTATAAATCAAAAGTAGACTCTCAAGAGGTATTAGCGGAATGCTACTTGACTGTTTCCAGAATCCCACAGGTGCATAGAATGGCAACCAGATTTTTTTTTCTCCTATGTCCTGAACCTGATCTTGCTGCCTTCAGGTTCTCTGCTCAATCCATCTGATTCTGAAAATCCCAGATATTCTATGATCTACTTTGACCTGAGGCACTGGAAGCCACATCCAAATAAAATCTGTATATCACCAATCTTATTGAAGTCTTGCTTTTTATTAAATATTCTACGAGAAGATTCATTCAGAGATAAAGCCAATTTGCAAGCCCTTTGCCCTAGAGAAAGTTTAGAATGAAAACACACACATGAAGAACTTAGCTGATGTTTAGTTTAGTAAGTATATAAAAAAGTTTGCATATTGAAAGTACTAAACCCCAAATTACATAAAACATGATATTAGGTCTTGTTAAGTACATTTAAGACTGTAAAATGAATAACTTTATTATGTGAGACTATGCTTACTTTCTTTGTTATTAGTTGTATAAAATCTATCCAGTACTGAGCAACTCTATGAAGTAAAATTTGTAATGTTTTCCACAAACATTGAAGGCTATTAGCACATACATCTATGTATATTTTGTTGTTGTTTGCCTGCCTTTTCCATAAAAGTTTTCCAAGCCCTGACTTAAGGATAAAATAACGTTATTGGCAATCATAAACGGTTAAGTTTATTGATTAAACTGATCGACAGGTTCTTAAAATCACTGCTCACAGGAGTGTGGGATTCTTTCGCCGAAGGTTAAATGGCTAGCAGATGCTCCTGCTGAGTCGGGCAAAGATTCCAGATTGGCATCCAGTGTTCTCTTCTCTAGTCAGTTCCTGAGTACTCTGAACCCTAGCTCTGCCCTGAGGGCCAAATCTGCAGCTGTCAACTCAGAGCTGCATGCACTCTTTACTACAAAAGTAAACCATAGAAAGAATATTACATAGAAACAAACTTGCAGATATGAAAGGGTTTACCCGCATGCACTTAATGTGATTCTTTTCACATATTTAAATCATCTGATAACTTCTGAGTGACACAGAAGAGGAAGTAGAAACAAATTAAAGCATATATATTTATACATTTAATACTGGGAGCTAACCATCAGCAGGTTCTCCAGTCCAGGGGATATTATGCTATCTGATTTAAAATCCTCAGGTTCCCAAGCAAACCTGGCAACCGTTGCTTCTATGGGTCGGTCAATAACACTGTTACATGGGAAATCATGATTTCCCCTTTGAATGAGCAGTTGCCCTAATAAAAACTTCTAAACAGACTCAGAAGGAAGCTTCAGGACATTTTATTAGTGCTTGAAAGAATACACAACAGGCCAGGAAAAGCTATAAGCTTTTGGCATCTGCTTGGAAGCAGGAGATGGAGTCGAGGTAGATAGAAACCATGCTATTTTAGCTACGGTCCAAAAAACCTGGTGGGTTCACCCATGGAGGTTCGCAAACAGCTGAATCACGATAGGAGGGGGTTTAGGGAATGAGTGAGAAGGCCCAGAGTGTAAGGGATAAGGTGTCCACACTTGGCTAAATTGTCTAACATAAAACAAAGGAGGAATAGGAACAATTACATTGTTTTAGAACTCAGAAAAGCAGAGAGGTTTAGCAATGATGCATGATGTAAGTTCTGTAAGCAGCTATACCTGTGGCATTTCAGTATGTCATGTCTTCAATAGAGGCTAGATTTGTTATATTGTGTTAAGCAGGAAGCCTAAGGATGTACATTTGTGATGCTCTTTTTCCTAATGTTACCAGAGAAGTGGAAGGTGGTGTCCAAAAGTGACGCAAGAGATGGGTCCATCATCAGTGGCCCCCAAGGCTTCTAATCCATGCATAACTAGTACCATATAATGAGTCACATCGTTTAAAATAACATTTGTTGGCTAGTTTCATAAGATGTAAAGGAAAATTCCTCATAGAAAATTCAGATGCCATGGATTTATGCAAAATAAAAAGTTCCTTAAAACTGTAGTGGTCTCTATAACTTTAAGGTTAAGTGTATATGTTTTAATTAATGAATGAAACATATTTCCAAGAATACCAATACTTCTGACATCACCATGATATTTCACACTCATCAATATTTCTAAGTTGTTGAGCTCATGAAACAGTAATAGGAATAATGTAGAACAATGCTGAAGCATCTAAAAATTACCCTAAATTAATCTCTTAAACTCTACATGGGATAGAAATATCTACATCGCACTTGAAGACATTGGAATCTTTTTGTTGTTGTTGTGTTTTTGTTTGTTTGTTTCTTGAGACAGGGTTTCTCTCTGGCTTTGGAGCCTGTCCTGGAACTAGCTCTTGTAGACCAGGCTGATCTCGAACTCACAGAGATCCGCCTGCCTCTGCCTCCATAGTGCTGGGATTAAAGATGTGTGCCATCACCACCCAGCCTGGAATCATTTTTTAATTCAGGATCCTGAGTTTGTCAAATACCTTGGAATATAAAAATCCAAGTGTCTCTTGACGTCTCGGAAACATACATGTAATCAAGGCACCTGCATAGCTGTGAATAAGTTAACAGGATTGGTTCATTTTAAACATTTTCAAATGTCTATTCCTTTGAATTACACTCTAAAAGCAGAAGGAAATATGCAAATAATGTACTTTATTAGTATCTTCCAGTTATCAGAAGGGGCTGAACTAGAGGCACTGTGTTTTCTGAACCCACCTCCTGTTTTAGTCCCTTGATGTTAAATGCCTGGTTCATGAATAAACTTCCCCCACATACTAGACATGTTCTTTTTTTTTTTTTTTTTTTTTTTTTTTGGTTTTTCGAGACAGGGTTTCTCTGTGGTTTTGGAGCCTGTCCTGGAACTAGCTCTGTAGACCAGGCTGGTCTCGAACTCACAGAGATCAGCCTGCCTCTGCCTCCCGAGTGCTGGGATTAAAGGTGTGCGCCACCACCGCCCGGCTTCTAGACATGTTCTTTGATAAGAATTCTCCCCTTACATTTCTTTAATCCCTACCAATGACTCTCACTCAGTTTCTGTGTTCAGTACCGCGCTTGAATCTATGTTTATACATCTTGTTTAATGAAAGTTTTGGTTTCTCTTCTTTTTTTTTTCTCCTCTCCTCTTCTTGATTTCTTATTCTCCCTAGGAAAGCTCTTCACCCCTCATTTCTTGATCCACATGTTGTGGGTCGCCTGATCCTTAAGCACCATATTCAGGGTGCACTTGCTGCTGCCTCCCATTGTGCTTTGGATCTGACTTCCTCTGTATGTTGCACACTGGGCCAGTTCTCAGTGTTTGCTTACACTTTGCATTCCTTGCTGAGTCCTTGATTTGTGTGATCATCTCTGAGAATTAAGGCTTTGATTTTTATATTTTTATTAGAAGTTTGTGATCTGATTATTTGGTTCCTTTCATTGCTGTCAAAAATTTATTTTATGAGACACTGATGATATTTCAGAATATAGAGTTCTACCAATTTTACAAATTCTATGAGGAATACAAAATAATTTTGAAACACCAGCAGTGTCATGTAGGGTAATATCTATGATGAAAATCATTTGTTTTCTGTAGTATGAAGTTTATCCTGAGTTATGACGCAGGTCAAATAAGACAAATGAACCCTACAGCTGATCCTCCGTCGCATTGATGGTGTTCATCACTTAAGGAGCCACAGGCAACACTGTGTGCTTCTGAGTGGATAGGAAAATACCTTCCCCATTCTTTTTTTCTAGACAGTTTTAAATTTCATAATTACATAAACAGTGCTGTGAATTATATATAATTGTATATAAGGCATTATGGATGCATACATACATTTGTACAGAGTCACCATAATTGGAATGATTCATACCTACAGTTTTAGTTTGTATAAATATTCTATAAACTCTCTGAGATTGGGAATCACCTTATGTCATCATGAAGTATGCCAATTTAGTGGTGAACTTGTAGCATACAAAACAATATAGTGGTGGAGGGACTGATCAATTATTGAAAATACACATGAAAGTAAACTTATTTCTTGCTATCTTTCTCCAAATGTACATTTGAGAATTTACCTCCATACCTCTCACAACTATTGGTTCTCTATTAAAAGAAATAGCTATATTTTTCAATGTTAAAATTTTGTGATTTCACCGTTTCCTATGTAGTAATGTCACAATAATAATAATAATAAATAATTTTGCATGTCAGGAAAGAGCCTCCATATAAATAAATCAGGAAACTAGTTCAATTATTTCCAGAGTAGAGATGGTTAAGTAAAATATTGTCAAGAAAGAAATCTAATCCAAGAATCCATCTATGTATTACCAGCTTTATGATTTCAGGCAAACTGCAATGCTCCTTAATAATGGATAATAATGATATCTAATCTATGAATTCGTGTTATCTAATCAACACAATTACTTTTATGAACATTAAGCATGTGTTTGCTTCAAAAAACTGATAGCATTTTCTTCTCTTATTCTCATAAATACCAAAAAGTTCACAATGGTTATGGTTATGTAGTTATGACTCTGTCAGAGTAAAAGCTAAGTTAAAGAATACTGAAGAATAGATGCAAGAGACAGTGGAATTAATCCTGTTGCTTTTATTTTCTTATGTTTAACTGCAAAGTACACACACATACACACACACATAGACATGTGTGTGTGTGTGTATGTGTGTGTGTATCATTGTTTATTCTATGGCCATCTTGCTAATAGTACTGAAACATGTCTGTTTTCGTCAGAATAAGAATAGCCCCATAGGCTCATTTATTTGAATGCTTGGTCATTAGGGAGTGGTGTTGCTTAACAGGGATTAGGAGGTGTGGCCTTGTTGTCAGAAGTATGTCACTGGGAGTGGACATTGGGGTTTCAAATCTAAAGCCAGCCCCAATGTCTCTCTCTTTCGGCTGCCTTCAGATTCAGATTGAGAAATCTCTGGACCATGTCTGCCTATATGCCACCATCCTTTCCACCATGATGACAATGGACTAAACCTCTGAAACTCAAAGCATGCCCCAAGTAAATGTTTTCCTTTATAACAGATGAAGTGGTCTTGGTGTATCTTCACAGCAACAGAACACAGACTAAAACAATATCTTATCTCATGCTGTTTAATATACGTCACATATTACATTAAATATATCACATAAAGTAGTTCGTATAATGCGTCCTATATGTACAACTATGAAAATGACCAGATGAGGAGCAAAGATGAACCTTATGGAACAGAAACAATATTTGATGGGATTTGGAATGTACTAGGAATAGAAAAATAATTTGAGGACCAAAGAGAAGGGTAGCTCTTATTCTCTAAGACTAAGATGTTTGGGAAGATAATGGGAAAAATATGCAAATAGTAGTTTTAACATTCAGAAATGTTTGCTTCATTAACCTTTTCTGCATATGAAGAAACTGAAGGACATTTTTTGAGAATATAGGCAAGGACTGTGTGAGGGGTCTGAGGAAAGTTTCTTCAGAGTTGGGGCTTAACCTGAAACACAGAGAACATATTTACCTGGAGGAGGAGGAGCTTGTGGAACTGCATTAAAGTTACGGTCAACTTACTGAAAATTAATACAAGGCAAGGCGATAGGAAGAATGTGATGAAAGTAAGACATTGGATATGTGGGATCTTAAGGTTCAGGTGGGACCTTGTGAGCATTGCAATGGTAGAAAGAGCTTCCAAGTCCTATACAGAAGCATTATGAGAGAACAAGGAGCTGGAGAAAATTGGATTCGACATTGGTGGAGTGAAACCACATGACTCAGTAGTCCGAATCATGTCTATAAATGAGGAATAAAAATATTCAAAAAGAAGTTGATAGAATGAACAGATATTAGATGTTGCATAATAGGTAGAGGAGAAACTGCATGTGCACAGAAGAAATGCATAGCCAGTCTGGTATGTGAAATAGGGCATTTCAGTAAAGCATAGCCAACCAATATGCAGAAATATTATAGAAATGTATTTTGTTCAGTTATTTCATTCAATTTGATTTTAGTCATCAATACATATTTCTCATTGCAGCTGACTACTTTTGTGGTTGATTTTGTTTGTTTTTATTTTTGTTTAGTTTTTTTTTTTTTCTTTTTGGAGGACAAGGAGACTCAGAGTCTTTCTATGTAGTCAGACTGTCCTGAACTCTTTAAGGGCTGGAAGGTAAAGGCACAGGTTTTGATACCTAGTCTGTTGGGGTTTGTTGTTGTTTGCTTGTTTGTTTTTATTAAATATACCTCACAAGTACCATACGCAGGAACAGTTGGTGAGTGTTTTAAGCTAAAGCAAAATTTATCATTCGTATTCATCTTCCTTTCTCATTCCTTAATTGTAAATATTATTATATATAATAAAGAAATGCAAGCATTGATGGGCACACATGTAAGTAAATCTTTTGAATATGCACATGCATAAGAGAGATCTACATACAGAGAAGTCTGGTTTGTTTTCAATTTCTGTTTTCATTATCTCATTACTTTCTTCTTCTCTTGCCGTGTTTTATTCCATCTACATATTTGTACTGGCTATTGATGTTAATAATATATTTGTGTTTTAGGCTACTAAGACTGCATTATGATTATTACAGTCTTATTTCCTTAAAGATACATTTTTATTGATAATCCAATACCTCATCAAAGTATAAATTTGTATATAAGTTGTACCATTCTGAATCTTCTGAATATCAAATTCATGCTTGTGTTCCTGGAAAGGGAACTAGATTATTATTGAAGTTAAAAATAGAGTGAAGAAAGACACTGTCCATATTTGCATACATCTGCATGTTGTAGTCTTGTCTCACCTAGTGTGATATCTGTGGGACCCTTTGCAGAAATCAAGAAGGTAGACTCCTGCTGAAGTGTTCTTTTTCTAGCCTCAGACACAGTCTGTGTGAAATGGGGGATTTGGAAGGCCTGGGTTTTAAAGTCTAGTCTGTTACTGACTTTCTCCTGCCACTGAGCATAGCCCTTGAAAATATGTGGTTTGAAAGCATCATATTTCAGAGCAAAACTTTATTCTTACACTGTTTCTGACAAAATGTAAGCAGATGTCTTGTCAAGCAAGATAGGGATCCCATGTCAGACAAATGTATGACTATATCTAAAATCCTACTTGTGAATCAGTGAGTTATATTGGGGTTACTTACAAGAATATGAGTTAAGGGTCACTTCCAGGACCAGAAATGGCTCAATCACGGCTGCGCCAAAAACATACAACGTCAGGTGACATTCACTAAAGCTAAAAACCTGGGATACATTGAACAGCCTCCAGAAAGATCATCAGGTTAGGACAATGTCCTTTTTGCCTGTTTCATTTGGTCTGAGCCTCTTCTAGGGAGTTGGCTGGTCTTTGTTTCTTCTAGGCCCTTTGGTGAGTTTCTGTTTCCTTCAGCTGCAGAAAGCAGCCTGTCTGAGCTTCTTTTAAAAAGTCAGCTTCTGTTTTTCCTGATACTACTGGGATGCAAGGAAGCAGAGGCTTGGGTGCTTTCAAGATTCAGCCTCACCTGTGATCCACTGCCAAGGCCGAGGAAGCCATTGCTGCTAGACGTGTAATAGTTGTTAATATTGCTCTACAAGAGGTGCTGAAGACCGCTGACATCCATGATGACCTAGCATATGGCACCTGTGAAGATGCCAAAGCCTTAGACAGGAGTCAGACCCATCTTTGTTTGCTCACATCAAATTGTGATGAGCCTAGGAATGGCAAGTTTGTGGAGGCGCTTTGTGCTGAGCAACAAATCAACCTAATTAAGGTTGATGGCAACTAGAAACTAGGGCTTTTCTCAAATTGATCTAGAGGGGTAGCCATGGGAAGTGGTTGGTTGCAGTTGTATAGTAGTTAACTATGGCAAGGAATTCCAGGCCAAGGATGTCATTGAAGAGCACTTCAAATACAAGAAATGAATAAATAAAACCTTTGGCTCATAGGGGGAAAAAAAGCTTACCTGGTAGTGACCCTCATATATTATTTAAATCACTGCTTGGTCTATTAGCTCTAGATCTTCATTGGTTAGGTCTTATATCTTTGGTTTTTTTTTTTTTGGTTTTTCGAGACAGGGTTTCTCTGTGGTTTTGGAGCCTGTCCTGGAACTAGCTCTATAGACCAGGCTGGTCTCGAACTCACAGAGATCCGCCTGCCTCTGCCTCCCGAGTGCTGGGATTAAAGGCGTGCGCCACCACTGCCCGGCTTAAATCTTAATTAAAACCATTTCTATTAATCTGTGTATTGCCACAAGGCTATACCTTCCCTGCAAAGTTTCAGTAAGTCTGTCTCTGGCTGGGCTCCGTTGCTTCTCCTTGACTCTGCCTTCTTTCTCCCAGCATTCAGTTTAGTTTTCCCCACCTATATCTGTTCTACCCTATTACAGGCCCAAAACAGCTTCTTTATTAACCAATGGTACTCACAGCTTTAGAGGGGAAACCCACATCACCTCCCCTTTTCTGTCTAAGTGAAAAGGAAGGTTTTAGTTTTAATATAGTTAACTTTAATGCTTATACATTCTTGGCTGGAGGGGCTTAGTGAATATAGTCAAACTTAGGGACTTCAGGAATCTGAGTTCTTTGTTTTCTTGTCTTAATTATCTTCTCTATAGGATGTAGTGTTTCACCTCTTTTTAAAACAACCTTATTTTACCTCCATGTAAACATCTTGTTTTAGAACTCCCTGTTGTTTCACTCCCTTTTACATTCTGTCTTATTCAAGTTCCTCCAAGGTGGAAGGAAGTAGAAAATTTATTTGATGAGGCAGGTGAGAGGCCAATGGGAAAAAGAGCTTGCCCAGTCAGTCTGATGACCTGTGTTTGTTCCTGAGTTCCCATGTACTTACACACACACACACACACACACACACACACACACACACACACACACACACACAATGAATAAAATAAAAAGATGATCATTTTTTTTTCAAAAGAAAATTGCAATGTCCAGATCATGGGACTTTCCAAAAGCCACCATGAGGTTCGCACTTGTAAATAAAAGCAAAGAGCCTTCATTCAAGCTTAAGCTTGGATTCTCCATCATAAGCAGCAGTTGAGACTAGAAAGTGCCCAACCCAGTTGCAGTAGGGTTTTTTATCATAGTAGAGGTTCAGATGAGGGGATTTTCATGATTCAGGACCTTAATTGGCTGACATTTATCTAGGGGTCTTTTCAAAATGGGAATATGTGACTTGGTGGCATTTATTGACCTTCTGTCATCTTATTTAATGTTTAGAATGTTGGGTACTTTCCTTTAGATGCTGGCCCTCCCTGATGGTATCAGTTTATGGCTTTCCCTGGAACCCAGTGTTGCCTGCCAGTAAACGTTAACTCAGGCCTGCTTTTTAGCTGGTTTTTATTAAGTGTCATGGCAACTGTGTGGCCAAGTTGTTATGGACCCATGTGGCCAAGCTGTCTGAGTCCCACAAAAAATAAGCTTAAATATTTTGTCTTCTTTCAAAAAAAGTTACTTTAGCTTTATGATAGTGACATAGAAAGGAATCATGATGCCTAACTGGATTCAAGGATACATAGTTGTAATTATTAGTGTAAATTAGAAGTGAAAAATTATATAGACCAAGTTCTCTGTCTTATTTGAAAATCAAATGAGGAATATTTTCAGTTTTTAAATAGATATTCATATATACATAAAGGGAAAGAAAACGATATGCTTGCCTCCTTGGCTTCCGTTCTGTGGGAGTCAGCAAGTCCGACATTATTATAAGCAATGGTGCAGTGAAACAGCGAAACCACTGAACTGGAAAACACCATGGGCAGAAAGAAAGGGTTATTTGAGGACCAAACTGCCATGGCTGTTTGTTGGAGAGCAGAGAGAACAGAACACGGCAGGAAAGCAAATGAATCTTATGACAGTCAGTCAGTGGTGGTGGGGGATAGGGAGTGGAAAGATGGGAAATGGCTTTCTGATAAACAGAAACATACTCTTGAGCTTCTGTTTACCCAACAGCAATACTTTTACCTTAGCAGAGTCCTGTTTAGGACACTATCATTTTGGGGGCTGTCATAGAACTAACAGTTTGTCAAGCTGGCCAGCCTGATAAGTGTTTTGTAGCAAGCTTGTCTAGATTCCACAGGACAGTAGACTGCTGATTCATGTTCTGGTTTCCATTGAAATATTGGGGAGACAACCATGTTCTTCTGGACACTCAAAGCCTTCATCTTCATCTCGGTGAAGATTATTCCCCCACGGTTGAAGTCTGTGTCTCTTGGTATCTGCTGGTTAAAAATTAATACCATTCAGAAACAATTTCTAAGTTCTGATATCTGGCCAAACATACCCCAACCTAGCCACACTGAATAAAAAAACTAATCACTTCACCTTTCCCAATCTCTTTAAGGGCTTCTTCATCCAAATATCTAAGGAGTTCTTTGTGAATGAGAAAACAGAACACTCAAGAAAAGATAAAAAATACAAAGTAAAAAATGAGAAAAGATGATTTACTCTGAAGCAAACTATGAGCAACATTGCTCAGAAACACGGATTTAGCTTGTTCTGAATTCACTTTCTAAACTGATAACAGTTCATTGTTTTAGCAGAAACACAGAGAAAATCATAAATTAAGGTACTTCTCATATACATCAGTGGACACCTTAAGTGGTAAGATTAAAACAAAGAGGGAAAGCTCGGTTGCAGGGCTCAGAGGCATCTGACAGCATAGCCTTTGTTTGGTGGCAGCTAAGTCTGCACATAGAATGTCCCTTTCAGGAACTTTCTCTTATGTCTTTATAAATGTAAATAGATTCATCAGCAAAATTATGACTGACTATAATGCCTGGGTTAAAAAATAAAAAAAAAATCTCAGTTCTTTGAAGCTTTTAATAAGCAAGCAATTCATTAATAATTAACACATTTTAAGATGAAAATGATATAAAAATTAGCAACATTCTGTGGTATGAAACAACCCTCTGGTCTCTTTGATATTTTCTGTTTGTTATCATGGAGTCAGACTTGATCAATGGGAGGTATAATCAATTCAAGCCAGCACAGTTCTTTTGGTACATTCTACCTTTTCTCTCTTTTCCCTGTTTGTATCCTAAGAGCCTCATAAGACTAAGAAACAAAACAAACAAAAAGCTCCTAGCACCTCCATTTCTGAAACTGCTAGGTTTACTCACAACTCTGTAATATATTCTGAGAAAATTCTTTGAGATGTATTATTTAGTCTTGGAAATTTTCTTGCACAAAATTACTTAGGTGTACAAATTCTAAAGAGTTCTCAAATTCAAATGTACCCATAAGTACTACAAAATAAAGAGCCTGGGTCTGAGAGCTGGTCCAGAGGGGGATGAGAAACAAGCACACATTCTTCCTCTAAGACTTCTAAACCAGAACCTGAGGGCTCCACCTTTATGATCTCAGAGGCAATGCTTCTGAGACTTAGCTTTCATATGAATTTGCTAAAATATATTCTATTGGTAGCAGCAGCTTTTATCATTATTATTAAAATCATCATTTTAGATATCAGAATTACATTCAGTATTGAAAAGAAAGGGACCACCACTCCAACTGAGGTGTCTGAGGAGGGCAAACTTTACTTTTGATCAAGAGGGTGTGCTTTGGAGATGAACACACAGAGACAGAATGTGAATTTGGTTTTGATTCTAACTCAGGTGGCAGCTATACCTTTTCCCCATTGGCTGGAGTCTGACCTCACAACCTTATACAGTTGACTAGTCTGATTAAACATGCAGTTACTAGACTATGGTAGAGGCCACTACTCCAGACTAACAAATTCTAGAACAGGGCAGTGGGCCTTTGTGTAAACAAAGGTTTACTGGGTGAGGAAGAATGAAACGTTTGCATAGAAGTCTCCCAAGGTGGAGAAAATAAAATTTTAATTTCCTGTCATAAACACAAGGTTTATAGTATTGACATGAAAAGTACATTTTGATATTTTTATGTAGATTATGGCATCTATATTGAACATGTTAAATGAGGAAATGTAAAGTTCATTTGACTGGAACACAGTGAATGAATGAATGAATGAATGAATGAATGAATGAATAAATGAATAAAATAAGGAGGACTTGACTGCTCCTAGTGGGAGGAGGTGTATTGTAGGTAGGAGGGAGAGCAAAGCCAGGGGCAGAGGCAGAAACATCTGGGAGAGTCCAGAGTGAGCATGGACCAGACTGAGATAGGCCATGTCAGGAAAGAGCGAAGAAGCAACCAGAGGGGAGGATCCGGCCAAGAGTGGCTTGCTTGGATCACGAGACTGGCAGAGTTGTATGGGGGCAAAGGAAATGGGGGAAGGAAGCCCAGTCAAATACCTGGGCTGGAGAGTTCAGAGTAGGGGACAAGGTTTGCCAGTCAGGCTGACCCTGCAACAGGTAGGAATCAAGGGATGTTGGGAGAACCTGGTTCTGTTTTGATACGTTAATAGGCACCTGAGCTTTGTGCCAGATTTGAAACCTAACAGATAAAAAGTGAAGGGAGGACCAATCAGGATCCTCTCTTTTTATTGAAGATGGTAGAATTCAGGCATTATGCTGGTCTGACACCTGGCTGGATGAATTCAAGCAGTACCCCGGTCAGCCCAAGGTCCTACGATTGCCACTTGTGTAATCTGTATCCAGGTGCAAAAGCTCCCCTTAAGATACAAGCTCCACCCATTCCTGCTCTCCATTCCTACTGTTGTTCTGAAGAGGTAACCAGTTTTTGCTTCTCTCTCTCTC
>NC_022009.1:5428769-5446987 GCF_000317375.1 Microtus ochrogaster | reverse complement strand
AAAGAAAGGAGCCTAACTTTTGTATTTCATCGGTATAAGCAATGACTATAATATCCCGATTGCCCAGCTGTGTGAAGAGAATATTCTTCATGTTAATGCCACCCACCACACACAGTATCTGTCTGAGCCCCATCCTCATTTAGTCTCAGCACTCATACATTCATATTTTTACATATATAATATTTCTGATATATATCAGCAGTTCTAATTTGGCATAAAAGTTTTCATTGACAATCAGAGACAAATTGCATGTGTCATAACAGTAGATAATGGTCATGGAAGGGATGGACAGAATCTATGCAATCCAAATCAACATTGGAACAACATGGTAGAGGCACTAAGTCAGACTAAGTAACAGAAACAGATAACGGAGGTCAGAGGCCTAGACAGCCAATGGCATTGTAAGGCAAATGATTCTGATTATCTAAGACAGTGAACATCATATGGGCATACACAGAATAAGAAATTCTATGATGCACTTGATCTTGTCTTTAATCAGGCAATCTCTCACATAATAGAAGATGCTTCAAGAGTAAATATTCTCTGGGAATAGTAAACTTTGGATGACTTTTTAAAATATTTGTATAAATTTTGGGAATATTGCACAGGTATGACATTTCCCAAGCACCTGGTATCAGACACTTCTGCACTGTTTTCCTATGAGAAGTGGCTCAAGGTCGAAGAAGGTTCTATACCATAAGTGGAAAAATAGTGTTATGTTTTAACAGGTGACCTGATTTCCTCTTATGGTTTTCTTTTTTTCCTTCCTTCCTTTCTTCCTTCCTTCCTTCCTTCCTTCCTTCCTTCCTTCCTCCCTCCCTCCCTCCCTCCCTCCCTTCCTGCCTTCCTCCCTTCCTCTCTTCCTCCCTTCCTCCCTCTCCCTTCTCAGTAAACTCTCCACAAATTCTGTATGCATGGAGTATTTGTCTCTCACCAACTACCCCACTGTGAGGTCTCTCACCCTCTCACCATGCAAGGTCCCTCTCACACAGAACCATTACAGAAGATACTAAAAACAAACTACTGTCTGCTCTGTCTAATCCCCTCACTCACTCTCATGCTACAGCTGCTTGTCATGTTTTCCATAACACACTTGACAAGTGCCACTGTTTACATGATGTGATCGGTACTTTTAATAAATAAATTTCTCAATTCAAGAGAAAGCCATTTAGTTCACCTTCATGTGTTGTAGCTCAATTTTTACTGAAATGTAGTCTCTAAAGCAAAAAACACATTTGCTTTTTCATAACTGCATTTAAAGCTTTTAATTATTATGTTTTATTGAAAACAGATTTTTTCCATGCCCTGTATTCTGATTAGAGTTCGCATTTGCAAGCTATTCTCAGATCCTCCACACACCCCCACTCACCCAAATGCAGACACTTCTATCCATCGATAGAATATAAATAGGCATTTAAAATAATAATGAGAATGGTAAGATAAATGAAGATGAAAACAAATAAATGAGCATTTTAAAAGGAGCAAAAGAGAAAGCACGAGAAACACAGATAGATGCTGAGACACACAAATCCACACACAGATAAAACCCATAAAACTAAGCAAAAGAAACACACACAAAGATGCTGAGGCACCCAAATTCACATTCAGAGAAAATCTATAAAAGCAAAACAGAAACAATAACATATAAGCAAAAGATCTGTAAGAAGGAAAAATACCAAAACAAAGCACTGTAAGACAAAACCTTTCAAAAATGTCATTTAGTTTATTTTGTGTTGGCTATCTACTGGTGGGAGATACATGCATACATGCATACTCAATGAAGCTACTTTGAAAGTACTTCTGGGAAAAAGGCTTTACTTTTGTTGGTAATCAAGGACTTATATCCTTCAGTGTGAACTTGGGTCTCAACTGTCTTGGTCTATCATTGTTTTTATTTAATCAAACCTTTGTTCCAAAACATTGAAAGGCATTATTGTTGTTTAAATATACCTTCAGGTCATGCTTAGATCTATTACCAGAATGTAATCTTAGTAATCAAAATATAGTATAAGAAAATGGAATTATAGCTATTGGAAATATCTCAATTTTTTTCTCATTATCTCTTTTGAGATGTAGCAAGTGACTGCTAATGTACTTATCTTAAAAGCAACTTCAAGAAATTTATTCTGTTATTTATTTTAGTGGCTAAAAAAGTACTGTTATATTCAACTGAGCCTAATTATGTTGACTATTTACCAAATATACTCTAATTAATTTAATTAATTGAAGTAGTAAGTCTTGCCACTATAGTCTTCTATGAATATAATATATTGAAAATAATATTATAATACAGCATGGTTGGTAAATGCTATTCAGAGAACATCTGAATGAAACACCCCCCCAAAATAGCGCAGAAAATGCATATAACTTCCTCTTTCTCTGAGCTCTGGTTTTGCTTTCTTCCAGACTGGATACATTAAAACCTTCTGCCATTCAGATGCTTACATGGTTTATGTCTACTTATACTTGTAAAAAAATGTTCTACAGCTTTCTAAATATTAACTGCATTAATTTACATAATTAACATACATTTCTCTTGTGAAGGAGGAGCTGTCAAACTAATAACTGCTTTCATTATCTTGGGCTTTAGATTAGAACCAAATGTCTAACCAAAACTGACCTACGTATCAGTGACCAAAGATGAATTGGAGGATGCTGTCTTCACCTGCAGATGCTCACAGAGTGACTGCAATAAACTCAGAACTATGTAGAATGGCATGCATGTGAACTGTCAGGAGGAAGTATATGTGGTCATGTGGGTACTCTAACTCTAGGATTTGTAGATTCAGTTCTTAATTTCAATATAACTAGCTATGGAACACAAGTTAAGATACCAAATATAGAAGCAGTTGTTATTGGTAAAAAACATACCTTGATACTCTGCTGTAAAAATGTTTAGATGAGTTTTATATAATGTGATAAGAAGCTTCATAGGTGTCAAGGGTCAGTGTTGTGCCAGCCATTGTTGTTCCTATGGCGGCCCTACCATCATTCTAAATAGTGCTAAGAGAAGGTGGCACTAGATTTTTGTAATTTACTCCTTCAAAGAGGATTGCATAGGCTTCTGTGACCATTTCAGGTGGCTGGAAGGCCAGGATGTTACACGACAACTCTATGGATAACACCTCTCTTTGAACATGTAGGGCTATACTGATGGTCAGGTCAGGAGAAAATGTTCATCAGTAAAAGAGACTATCAGTCTTTTTTCTTTAGTTGACTTATTAGAAATTCCCATTGTTATGGCCATTATGAGCATGTGATATATGTCCATCATGGCACATTTTTTTTCTAATTCATGTGTGTGTGTGTGCATGTGTGTGTGTTGTTTATTGACACTGACGTGAACTTCCAATACCCAAGTGATGGGATTGCAGGTGTGCGTTATTATGCTTGGTTAAAAGAGTGATACCTTAAAAACTGCAAAGAATAAATAAATACAACCTGTAAAATAATAATTCTGTACCCTTTCTTACAGATAAAGTAACTAAACAACATATTATGAAGATCTGTAACTTTTAGTGTTGTATATTTTCCCAAAGATTTAGAAAAGTAATTATTTGTCTCCTGATCAGTAGAAAATATCACTAGGTATATTGAAATTTTCTTGCTCGTATTATTAATTACTAACTTTCAAAATTCTTTCTATCTGTATGTATACACATTTCAAACTTCATATCCAGAATCCTCACTAACCCCATAGCTTTGGAGAAGTATTTGCTTTCTCCACTATATTATAGAAGGCATAAGGAGTCACTTCCTTTTCAGTTGGGATAGCGTCTCTATGTATATTAGAATGTTGTACACCTGATTAACATCTGTGTCTTTCTGCCTCGGTATTCACTTGCTGTGGGTATATCACAGGTGGGTTCATTTTCCTCTGTTTGAGTCTGAAAATGAAAGCTAAAATGGATCTACTGCATCTCTCTGACTGCCATACACCTGGAGGTTTTTCCTATTTGCAGTCTCTCTGTTAATTGCAGAGGTTAAAAAGAAGAAGAGGTCCAGGCATAAGTAGTGTTGTTCAGGGTAGATGCGGCAAGCATAGATATTACCCTTCCTTCCTTGGGTAATCCGGATTCATAATCTTTTAACAAGTGTTGGGCATAAACTTGTAAGGAGTTTCAGTTGAAATCATAATTAAAAGGTGTCTAGATCACAGACTACCATGAAACAACCAAAACTTTCAGGCTCGGAGAGAAATATTGGATGCTGCAAAAAGTGAAATATGAATGCATATGTCCACATGTATGCAGAAATGAATGATTTATACAGAAAGTAAGTCTTTCTGTCTTGGAATGGAATGATCCCATTTTGTTTTATTTGACCTGTAAAGAAAACAATGTATAAAAGAAATAGTAAGCTAGTTGCCAAGTGTTTGCATATGGATCTTCACAATATTCTGAACTTGAAATGATGTGGGAAGTCCTTTTGTATATGTGTTGCTTTTATTGGTTAATGAATAAAGTTGTTTCGACCAGTGGCTTAGCAGAATAGAGCTAGGTGGGAAAACTAAGGTAAAATTAAACTGAATGCTAGGAGAAAGTGGGCAGAGTCAGTGAGAAGCCATGGAACAACCAGAGGAGAAAAAGACAAGCTGAGAGCCAGAACCTTGCCAGTATGCCACAAACATCAATGCAGAATATAAAATAATAGAAATGAGTTAATTTAAGATATAATAGCTAGCTAGCAATATACTTAAGTGATTGGCCAAGAAGTGATTTATATAATATAGTTTCTGTGTGATTATTTTGAGTCAGGGCTTCCAAAAAAGGAATAAGCACCCTCTCCCAACTACATATACAACTCCAGTCATAAAGAACAGTAGATTTACATAGACATATGTGTAGGGGAGCTAGTGTGCACATAATTCATGGTAGCCAAATGCAGCTGCTCCAAATATTTTTAACTTTTCCAGGTTACTTGACTCTAACACTTCACTTGAAAACTTCTTCTCCGAACCAGATTTACTAGCTTCTAAGGCAAATATCAACTGACACATTTTGAATCATCTCTGCGAGTGAAAGTCTCCTAAACAGTTGAGTTTCTGTTAAGAAAATCTTGAACCAAGTACATTGTCACAAACAAGACAGTGAAAAACTCAGTGCATACCCATGGGCCCAGTACTAGATTTCCCCACTGAATTGCATGAGCATGTCTCAGATTTCCACTGTGGATACAGGAGAGAATTGTTTTAGATAGTTCCTTAATCAGACACATGTTTCCCCATTTTCTGTTGATAAAATTCATTCCCTTGAGGAAACAAGGAAGTAAAAAATACTCAATAATTTATATGAAATCATCATTCCATGAATAATATTAGACCCATAATGACACATAATGTTATACAGACATGGCAGTCCTGTAGAGACTTTTTGTACTTTTACATAGCCAAAGGTAATTTGCCATCCTGGGATCCTTTATATTCAATCTGTCAAACTACTTATTGGGTTTGCCGATGTTTGTGTATTTCTACTGACTATATGAATAACTGCAATGGATATATTTCCATGGAGGAAATATATTCACACAGTACTGTCCTGAGCACCTAACTCTTCAGCCCAAAGGGCACAAGCCTCTTCACTTATGTTGTCGATGTTAACCTGGCTGTCTCTGGGGTGGTAGCACATACACTTTCAAAGACTAGCAAAGTGGCCATGACAGCCACTCTATGAGACAAGAAGGAAGACGCAAGTCTCATTTGTTCAGAATCAACCTTAATTTCTTTTTGATGCTGTGACCGAGAATTCAAACTGACCTGAATTTGCCCTTTCCCCATTCTCCACACAATACTGTGTTTTAAACCTTTGCCTGCTGCATTCTCTGCAAGAACTCTACTTCCATGTTGTATCCCCAGTTTTCTTTCTACTTTATATTTGAAGATAAATATCTTCTGGCAACTTAGTAGCCAGACATGGCCTTGCCCTCACTCAGTCATCTTTAAAAATGTAAATAAACGTAGGTCATTTTAAGTTGTGATAGAGATGAAGATAATTATCTTAATATCTATAACCTGCGTGATGAAGAGCAAAAATGGCAACACTACTAGAGTCAGTCGCTTTGGTTGCCACACTGAAATTAGTTTGAAATAAGTTTCCCCATTGCTTTTTTTTTTAAATTGTGACACGGGAGTGCCTTACGGATAGATAACAGAACCAAATATCTTCAGTGGCACCGGAACAGTTCTCTGTGTGTTCCTTTGTCAAGTCCCTCTGATAAGTGATAAATTTTATTGTGTTTTTGAACTGATATGTGTGTAAGGAAGGGGGGTGTAAAGGGAGGCAGAAACAAGCAAAAAATAGAAATATTAGTAAAGAGAAAAGAAGAAAAGGGCAGAAGGGGGGGGACAATAAGCTGACAATAGACTCAGAAAAAAGAGCTGTTAGTTCTCCTGTTTGTTAGTCTTTAACTGAAAACATGTCCAACCGAATGAGCAAACTTGCATCAGCAAATGTTTTTGTTTCACTGGATATGGTGGTTTATGTCTTTAATCTGAACATTCAGTGGGGAGAGACAAAAGGACCTCTGTGAGTTCAAAACCAGTATGGTCGTCAAAGCAACTTCTAGGACCAACCAGAACTACATAGTGATACCTTGTCCCTGCCAACTGCCCCACAAATTTTCTTCTTTCTAATGCATGTACAGTACAGACACAGTATGGTTCGGTAACAGAAGGAGTATAAACACAAGCACCTCAGATTAATGTATTTCTTACCTGAAGTCTAATACATTTTCTGCATAAATAGTTCTCATCTTGTTTGGCTAGACTCAATAAAATACTGAAGTGGTTGTGGCCTTCAGAAGAAAGTAATGAGATTTGTTTATTTGTTTGTTTTTGTTTTTAAATCTTTGCTTTGTCAGTCAGGCAGTAGTGGCACTTGCCTTTAATCCTAGGACTCCAGAGACAGAGGCTGGAAGATCTCTGTGAGTTCAAGGCAGAACTGGTCTACAAGAGCTAGTTCCAGGACAGGCTCCAGAGCTACAGAGAAACCCTTTCTCAAAATACAAAAACAAAACAAACAAAAAAAAAACACAACAACAAAGTAATCTTTGCTCTGTCACCTTAGAAGGTAACATGTGTCAATCATCTTTTAACGTCCAACCAGAATAATTGTTGTGCTGTTTTTGTTTTTTATTGCAAAAAATATATTTTTCTATTTCATACCTTAGTTTATAGTACTTTCCTAATAATGAAGGATTTGGATTAAGTAAGAAACATTCATCACCTCACAGTTTATCATGGCTAGGTTTGTGTTCAGGGACTAACATAAAGCTCCTACTTACTGTTACCAAGCTAGCATTTGTTTTCAATTCTGACTCAGGGATAATCTATCCCAAGATAATGTATGTTGGCTGGTTTCAAGACACTGCTTTCAGAAAGCTGGAGAGAGAGCAAGAGTGGGCACCCAAGGAGAAAACCACAGCATCTTTGTAACATAATTTTTGAGGAAAAGCCCTGTAAGCCATGATGAATTTATTATGTTAGTGAGAAGTGTCAGTAGATCCTTACTGAACAGAAGCTTTTAAGGTTGTCAGTTTAACCAATTGGAATAACTTGGCTATTGTTTGTCTTATTTCTCGACCACCCGGAGTTGAATAGTGTATAATCACAGGCAAGTTCCTAATGTTTCTATTATGCTTCCCGGTTGACAGAAGGGAAGGTCTCCCTATATCATACAGGTGCTAGAGTTAATAAGGTCAGTACGTGAAAAGTATGCATAAATGCAATGTGATGGATACATCTTCATTGTGTTCTTAACAATTTGCTCCGTTATTTAAACCAATGATATTTTTAGACTTTTCTTCAATTTTTGAGATTATAATATAGTTACAATATTTTCCCTTTAGATCCTACCTCCAAACTATTCCATATACCCCTCCTTTCTCTGTTTCAAATTTCTTGCCTCTTTTTTCATAAATTTCACAAATGTAATACTGATACATTCCTAAATATAGTCTATGCAGTCCACATCATGTTACTTATATAGTGTTTATTGGGATGACAGTTTAGTATTTCTGGGTTCTTTCCTGAAGAAGACTATTTCTCCCACTTCCAGCATTCCTTATTTGCGTGCAGTTCTTTCTGTAGGGTTGTGGCCCTGTGGACTTCCCCGCTCCACTCTTTAGGCAGGCCTACTTGTGAGGCATTAACTTCCTCAATTATGGAATCAAAGATATACAGGCTGAGCGAATGGATCAAAAGACAAGCTTCTTAGTTTTAAACATAGTTTTACCACTTCAAAGTCAATGGAGGACGAATGTATTCTAAACAAATAGAACCATGAAGGAAACAAATTTTGCTATCCTAATAGCTTACAAAATAGAATTCAAATGAAGGAAAGATGCTTATTGTGGTTTAACTTTTTGTCTAGTTTTCTTGAGAGTATCCGTATAGTATTGTTTTTATTAATGCATGCTTTTGACTTTTTTATTTACCTAAATCTTCATGATGTTCTGTTATGGTTACATTCTAGGACTATCCCTTATAAAGAACACATTAGATTTTTTTGAAAAAGAAAATTCCTGGGGGCTGGAGAGATGGCTCAGCAGTTAAGAGCACTGACTGTTCTTCCAGAGAACCTGGGTTCAATTCCCAGCACCCACATGGCAGCTAACAACTGTCTGTAACTCCAGTTATAGGGAATCTGATACCTTTCTATCAAAAACACATAAAATAAAAATTAAATAAATTTAAAAGAAAAGAAAATTTCTTTATTGTGACATTCCATTGTTATATTTAGCAGCAATTTGACATACTTCCAACATACTATTCAAACCCTATTTTATATGATTGTCTTTATTTTACCTTAGTGATTTTATCCCTTTTGATTATTATAGTTTTGCTTTGACTTTAAAAAGGTTTAAAATTCATACTTTTTTCTTACTTTAGAAGGAAACTTTTTCAGTATGAAGTAGTCTAATTTTTTGGTTTTTCGAGACAGGGTTTCCTCTGTGGTTTTGGAACCTGTCCTGGAACTAGCTCTTGTAGACCAGGCTGGCCTCGAACTCACAGAGATCCGCCTGCCTCTGCCTCCCGAGGGCTGGGATTAAAGGCGTGCGCCACCACTGCCCGGCAGCATGAAGTAGTCTAAGTTAAACATTTAACAACACTTCACCTCAATAATTCATTCTATGGAATATTAAACTTTTATAAACTATGTTAGTGCTGACAATTAAGCTGTGACAAAAAACATGCCACAGCTTCCAGACCCCATTTTTTTTAACTATGGAAGGACACATTTTGTGGTTTATGTACTGCAGCATCTTTGGAAAGAGGAAGGAAGAAGGGGAGGGAGAGGGGAGAGACATGCAGACAACTAAGAAAGAAAGAGAAGGGAGAGAGCTTAGGAACTACAGTGAACATAAATTCAATGCGTATCAGCCACAGGGTTATTTAAATTACTTAGAATAGCTACCAATTTATACCAGTATCAAGTTATAAGATTTGTCGTTATATGTGTTTATTTTTAATGAACAAAATGGCCAGAAATGGTTCTGAGAGATTCCAATAGCAGTTCTATTTGCAGCTGGTTGATTGTTTTCCTTACTATTATCTTCAAAGCAATTTTGCATCGATAAAGATGTTTTGTCTAGCTTTTGAGGGAGTATTAACTACTAATACATGTTCATTAAAGAATATCGAGGGAGAAGAATTTAAATCAAGAAGATATATAACACAAAATCAGGGTAAGTTTTCAACATTAAGCAATTCAAAAATGAATAAATGTTTTTTATCTAGATTTGTATATATACATAAACATGTGTTTATAATATGCTATTTGTTTAACATATATTAAGTAGATAGATAGATAGATAGATAGATAGATAGATAGATAGATAGATAGATAGATAGATAGATAGATCAAGTAGTATTCTTTTCTACCATGGGATCATTTAAAAAGGAGATCTAAGAATTTATTTGTTAAGGGGATGAATTATAGAAGGCTCTTATTCATGGGATTTTTCTCCAGGTTGAAACCTTTGCCATTACATATGAGTTAAGGGTGCAATAGTATGGAGGGCTCTAGAAATAACCTTTGAGGCACACAGGTAGGAGAGTTCATGGGTATGATCGCCTACATTTTAATAGAGTGGATTCCAGGTTTGAATTTTAGTATACAATCATACTGTAATACAATTTTAGTTCAAAGACAAGTTTACTTACAATGTTATCTTACAATTATTTTGGAGACTTTACATTTTTAAACCCATTTTTATATGTATGAGTGCTTTGATTGCAGTGAATATCTATGTACAATTGACTTGCCTGTTCAGAGCATAGATAAGCCATGAGAGGAGAATATCAGGTGCCCTGGAAACTGGCATTAGAGAGGGTTGTGAGTCACTAAGTGGGCGTTTGTAAACAAGCCAATCCCCTGGAAGACAAGCCAGTTCTTTCAACCATTGTGTCATCTCTCCAGGCCCTAGATCTGGTGTTGTGGGGGAGATATGTGTATTTTGTGTAGTTCCTAGCCCAAAGAATGTAATTAATATGCATGCCATTGTTACTACTACATTTCCTGTAGTCGCCCCTACTCTACACAAAAGTGTTTCAGCATGACTTAAAGGAGAAGTAGAAAAAGAGCATGCCAGATTGGGTTAGAAAAATAAAGTCCTGGGCAGGTGATGAGACATCTAACAATCCTCATTAAAATATGTAAACATTATTTTTCTGGTATCAGTAAACTGTTGTAGTGTCAAAATTGAAATATAGAAATTTCGTGTTCCATTGGAAAGAAAGATTTGTGGAACAATCTGGAATGTAATACTTGTTTCACGAGAGAAGTGATGGGTATCTAAACTGTGGTATGTAGAATGTGGAATGTGCCAAGATTAGAACTGTTTCAGGTTGGGTAGTAAAAGGGTAATGACTCAAAGATGACCATGACTTAACATAGTAAATTAAATAAGTTTACCTTTACTTGTAATAGTAACCACAGGAAGAAAAGACCCATAGAATAGAGAAACCATTGGGGGAAAATGAATTAGATTTAAGTTTCAAATTTCTATTAACAAAAAGTGTGTATATATATATATATATATATATATATATATATATATATATCCAAAAACTGGATGCTATTACAAATTAAAGTTAAAATCATAGTACTTAGCATTATTAGGTTAACCTACCTTCACTTGGGAGGCTCAGATGAGTAGGTTATGAGTTGAAGGACAGCTTGCATTATATAGTGAGCTCAAGGCAGTCTAGAATACATAGAGACACATTGCCCCATGCTTCTCACCAAAAGTGAATCAAAGTGAGAAAGGTGAAAACATGGATTATGCAGCTACATTGGAACAGCAAGCAGTATAAGAGGTCACTAAAACTGAACAACAAAAGGGGACTGATTTAGGAACGATTGTTATACAAATTGCCACTACGGGTTTCAGGTCTGGTGAGCTAAAGCTCTTTAAATGTGGTAGTGTTGTTTTTGTGTTTATGGAAACTATGGACTGTGACTGTAATCTTTTTCAGTTCACGTTAAAGTGTTCTCTGTGCAGAAGGTAAGAATCGCATAGCCTGAGCCACCTGTACAGTTCTGAAATCTAGAAGGCTAAGATCAAGTTGACTGTGGGGTTGATTGCTGGGGTAGCCTCTGTTCCTCACTTGCAATCAGCCAAGTTCTCACTACCTCATATCTGTGCCTTTGTTTCATGATTTCGTACTTGCAACGTCTCTTCTGCTTCATATATGACTTTATTCCTTCTGGAGTCAGATTCCATCTGCAGGACTGCCTTTAACCTTAGTGGCCTTCATGCTGATCTGTCTACAAACAAAATCTCACTGAGGATTAGGCCTCCTATACATAAAGCTGAATTTATAGTGAGTATTCAAAAGTCAATTCATAGCAGCGTTGATATCAAAACAAACTGAAAATTCAAACACAATCCAATTATCAAATTTGCTTTAATAAAACTTAGCTATGATGTCAAATTCTGCTTAGTTATCTCCCCTGAGAGATGTCAGAGTAACTGTCCTGAATCCCAGATAAACAGAACAATCAAAATCACAAGGCAGGTGCTTCTTCCCCACACTTGGAACATTTCCTGGCATAGATTAAGACATAAGCCATTTAGTTTGGGATGAACATTGAACAGAAAATGACTGCCTGATTAGTTCACCAAAAATTAAATGCAGAAAATCTGAGGCTTTTATAGCAAGCTAAACAATCATCTGGTTTCAACTTAATACAAATAGAAATAAAATAAAAATAGAATATAATTGCTTTTCCAATGTTGTAGTTACTTAGAGAAAAATGGTTGGGACCTCAGTCCTTCTAAATTTTATTTAACCTACATTTTTCTATGATCATTGGTAGTTTAAAAGATAGAGATATAATGTGATTTGCAGAAAAAGAGCATTAAATGCAAAGAGAGATAAAGGAGAGAAAATTATAAGAGATACCATTTTAACAGAAAAGAAGTTAAATCATTAATTAACATGATATCTGAAGTAAAATATGGACCATAATCGCTGAAGTGGACATGAGAGAGTACACTTGGTAAAAATCGCAAGTCAGGATTCTTTGACTGAGAGAAAGCTAAGCAAGAGAGACTAAAGGAGTAAAGAACAGAATACGACAGTGAGGTAGTGAGGGAAAATGAGCCATCCATTAGAACGCAATGAATTATATTGATAAAATTAGTAAATGATTTTTCTCCATCTTAAAACAGATAATACTGTCAAAAGAGGGAAGTATCAAGGTTAAATTATTTTAAAATATGATTTGTGATTAAGATAAAGTAAAATAGAATATTTCAGTATTTTAAATTTGTAACTACTCAAATATATGAGAAGTACCTAATTTAAAACATTTAAATTCGACAGTTCAAAACTATTTCACAGCTTTTCACTTAGAATTTTTTGTCCATCACTCTGTTCGTATAAAAAGATGGTGCTGGGATCAGTAGTTTTGTGTGACATACATGATGTACACAATTACATTAAGTAACCAAACACACACACACACACACACACACACACACACACACACATTTAAACCTCTATCTCAGTACTATATTAAAAGCATGTGATTTTTATTAAAAAAACTGTATTAATATTATATACATAGGACTTGAATTATCTAAGTATACATCATAAAATGGGAATGGGTTCTGAATAGTACAGAAATGTCACACAATGTCTTCACAAATATATAATACTTTGTTTAAAATAATAAACAACTGAATAAAATAAAATGTTATGAAAACAAAATATGAATATTTAGCTTTGATGACTTTAAAGTATATGGAACTATGCAAGGTAAATCCAAGTAGAAAAATATCATAAAAACAAATGCTATTCTTATCTAAAGATAATACTGAGTAGAAGTAATGAGTTGAAATTAGATATTGAAATTAGGGCTCCTGTTTATTTGATTGCCTTACAGTTTTTAATTGTAGTGTTTTTTGTGAATTTGGTTTTTGTTTGTTGTTTTTGATATTAGAATTTTTGCACAAAGACACTTCATATGTTTTCTTATGATGTTTGTGTGCTAGCCCTTGGCCAAATCTAGAAGCTTTTTAGCTGAAGTTCCTTGCAGCTTACGCTCATGTTCCATTGTGCAGGTTGTTCTCCTCTAAGACAGTATCTGGTGGACACTGACTACTTGGATGAATACTCTTAACTCTTGCTCTGTTTAGTATGAACTGCTTGTACTACCTGAATATAAATCATTGACCAATCCTTCCAGAGTTTGTATTGTTCCCTGTGTTGGGAACAAAGTAGTGACTCTTCACTTTCCTAAGCTTAGCTTAGGGTCACTCTCTCCATCTCTTCAGTCAAAATCATTGTAATTTATTCCTGAGTCCCTGGGTAAATTTGGGGAGGTTTTGTACATAATCTTATATCTCTAGTAAAGCATCTCAGTAGTTTCCAGGTATTTTATTTTTGCCTTCTTTTCCCCCTGAATTGAATGTCTACCTCTTTGAAGGTGGAAATATTCTTGGATACTTTCCTGTTTCTGTTAGCTCAATGCCTGGAACACAAATTCCATACAAGAAATATTTTAACCAGCAGTTACATGAGCAACACATTTTATAAGTGCATTTCTTTAGAAAACAGGTTCAGAGGTAATATTTTGTAGTCTCAGATCCCAAATAGGGTCAGCTCCAAATTAAATATCAGTTATAAAGCTTTAGAAAATGTTGGTATCAGTCCGGTAGTTTTTGCCCAAATGAAGATGCTTCTGAGTCCTCCTCAATTATGTAAAATAACAAGAGAGCTAGAGAAGGCCCAGAAATTTGATGAGTTTTCCACTGTGAAGTTCCTAAAGCACACCTGAAAATGACAGCCCCATGTCTCTTGTGTTTAAATGCCACAGTACTTCTGTCATTAATTTTAATGCTAACAAATTCCTTTGTTTCAAAAGAGAGCTGAAACCCTCCTGCTATATCCTTCAGTTGTGGCTCATAAACAATATATCCCCAAAGTTCATTCCAAGGGAATTTTCTCTGTGACATTAGTAGCCTTGAAGTAGAACTGATGCAAAGTACTCCCGTTGTAGTTTCTGATGGTGTGGCTCAAAGGCAAGTGCTCTCCCACTACGCTATATTGGCAGTGCCTAAACATTCCTATTAATATTGCTCTGAAACAGTTTTAAATCAAAAGTAGTAAAAGTGATGTAAAATTTTATTCTTGGGTTCTTGGCACGCATCTGTAATCCCAGTATTTTGGACGGAAACATGAAGATCAGGAAGAGTTTAACGTCACCTTTGTTGGCTACATATGTGTTTTGAGGCCAATTATCTCTCAAAAAGTATAATATATACATGTGATTGATATATCTTTTTTAAATAAACATAATCACAACAGAAATTATCCTTTTGAATAATAAAAATAACTTTCTGTGAGTTCTATTCCTTGTCATTTGTAAAATTAGAGGATAATTTCATAAAATAGTTTGGAGTTCTTCCATAATTACCCCTTTCTTAGGGCAAGAACATAAAACCGCCTAACATTCTCCCATTGAAATCGAGATTTCCTTAAATTTTTCATAGTGGATCCAACATAATGATGTTCAAAATGTTACTATTGTCACTTGAAATTTCATGTATACGCTACTCCAAAGGTCTGTAACTAACTGAGCTTTAGGAGTACTAATGCCAAAAGAGGCTTTCTGTTTCCAACTACTCAGATCCCTTTAATCATATACATAGTGGTTAGAAATGACCCATACTCTTGTCATAGCTTATTGCTGTCTTGAGTGTCAAAGTCATCATGAATGTTTGTTATAAAAATGTCCAATTCTGTAAGACGGTATAAGAGCAAAGGACTGATTTAATGTATTATGCCCAGGACCATGAACCACTAGCATATGAAAAGCATATGACTGGGGGCTTTGTACATACTTGAGTGATGCTTTTTTTTTATTAATTTTTTTAATTCCTTTTTTTTATTGAGAAAAGGAAAAAAAACAAGTTTCCACCTCCTCCCAGCCTCCCATTTCCCTCCCCCTCCTCCCACCTTCTCCCCCTCCCCCCACTCCTCTCCCCCTCCCTCTCCAGTCCAATGGGCTGTCAGGGTTCCCTGCCCTGTGGTAAGTCCTAGTGATGCTGTGAGGGTCAAGCAGTATGTTTATATCAGACGTCGTCTTTTGCTGTGTATTCTCTGTACACGTGAAGCCACTCTTAACTGTGTTACAAAACATTGGCAAGTTCAGGATAGTGAACAACATAATCAAATTCTCTTCATGCTGTTTATTATATTTTTAAACTGCTCACCCTCATCACTTTTAACCTTGGAGAATACAAACCAACAAAACTAAAGTTGTTTAGAAACTTATCTGTAGAAAACATCCTCATGTGGAATGGTGAGACTTTATGTGCAATTTTGTAGAATGTTTTATCTATTTTCTGTTTTAATATTATAAGTGTGTCTAAAGCAGTTGCAAAGTCATAACAATGTATGTCGTTCCAGTAAGTATATGTGAATATTTCTCTGTGGATAAAATATCTGTACCATTCAATTTATTGATTATTGCAGAAACATATTTGAAGTCAAATTATATTTTCTTGAATCTTTTTAAATTATTATTCTCTCATACATTACATTGTGACTGCAGTTTCCCATCCCTCCACTTCTGCCTGCCTGCCCGCTACCTCCATTCTCCCTCAGATTTGCTCCTCCTCCTTTTGCCTTTGAAAAATGATCAGGCCTCCCAGGGATTTCAACCGAACATGGCATAACATTACAATAACACTAGAAACAGACCCTCATATTAAGGCAAGAAGAAGCATCCCAACAGGAAGAAAAGGATTCCAAGAGCAGGGAAAAGTGTCAGAGACACCCCCACTCCAACTGTTAGGAGTCCCACAGAAGCACCAAGCCACATACAACCATAACTTACATTCAGAGGACCTAGCTCAGACCCACAACGGGCTCATGATGTGATTGTCACTACAGTGTCTGTGCTTCCAAATGAGCCCTGCTAAGTTGATTCTCTGGGCCCTGTTCTTGTAGTATCCTTGATCCTTCTGGCTCATATAATACTTTCTCCCCCTTTTCTATGGAGTTCCCTGAGCTCTTCCTCATGTTTGACTGTGAGTGTCTACATCTACTTACATCAGTTGTTAGATGAGGCCTCTCTGATGAAAATTGGGTTATACACTCATCTATAAGTAAAGCAGAATATCATTAATAATCATTTCATTGCTTTTTTTTTTTCATTCGTGTTTGTTCTACCCTGGGTCTCTGGCCTGTTCAAGCTCTGATTCCTGGCTATCCAGATAGTGTCAGATGTGGTCTCTCTCTTGTGGCATGGACCACATGTTGGGCCAGTCATTGAATGGTCACTCCCAGAAGTTCTGTGCCACCATCAATCCACCAAATGTCCCAGGCAGGACAAGATTGTAAATCAAAGGTTTTATTATTGGGTTGATGTCTGAGTCCCACTTCTGCATGCTGTGCCTGGTGTAGAAGATAGATGGTTCAGGCTTCATGGACCCCACCACTAAGAGTCTTCACAGGGTCACTCTCATAGATTCCATGGAGTTTTTACTGCATTAGGTTTCCACAGAACCTCACAAATGCCCCCAATTCCAGTTGACTTTTCCAGTACTCTTTTCCTCTATCCATTTGCTGCTAAGTAACGACAAAGGCTAAGTGCGGTAGGGGAATAGTGGGTGGTGGAGCATAGTTAGATATCCCTGGAAGGAGAAAGAGAAGATTTTATGGGTGAACTGAGGATGGGTGGGGATGAGAACAGGAGGGATTTTCTTGAATCTTTACTGTCACCTCTTGGTCAAAGTGCTTAGCATCACAGAACAACAGATATAAGTTTTTCACTTTCAAAATGGTAAGGAGAAAAATGAGTGAGGTAGTTCCACAGGTAATGATTCTTGCTCCAAACTGGATGTCCCTTGTTGGAAGGAGAGAAGCTTGTCCCAAGAATTGTTCTCTAACATCCAGATAAGTTTCATGGAACTTTTTGTCCAATCACACACACACACACACACACACACACACACACACACACACACACACACACACTCACACACGCATATTAATGAACATTTTAGAACTGTAAATGGCAATAAGAGGGCCTAATTCAGGCCACATTCTTACAAATTGGATATAAGGTACAATGTGTGTATAGTATCTAGAACATAATGGGTTCTTATAAATTATAGCACATAATTTAGCCTCCAGATTTATGATCTTCTAGCTAACAATTTCCCATTGTCAGTCATTTCAAGGAAGCCCTCTTATTGCTGTTGTAATTTTCTCTCTTTTAATTTATTTCTAATTACCTGAGTTTTAGTGATTAAATGAAGATTGGAATTGTGAACAAGTAATTGAACACAGAGCGTGATCATAAGTCAGAGGAAAAGTGCCACCCACCAGCAGTAAAAGTCCTTACTCCCTTCTTATGGTCAAAAAAGTTTTGTTTCTATATATGAGTAGTAGAATCTTTATAATTTTTTTGACATAAAAGGAAAATTAACCCAGAAGAGTTGAAGATGGCCTCTGAACAGGGTGGATTTTATTCCAGGGCACTTGGGTAGATTGTTTTCATCAACTTATTTTTGGTGGGAACATCATGACAGTATGAATGTGAGTACAAAGCCTAGAAATATTTTTAAAATTAAAAACATCTAGGTATGTCTTAACCACATATAGGCAATACTTCTTATTTTCAACCATAAGATGTACATTTTTTTTAGTGGTAATTTTTTTTAATTTATTTATTTATTGAGGATTTCTGCCTCCTCCCCCC
>NC_022009.1:5417601-5428617 GCF_000317375.1 Microtus ochrogaster | reverse complement strand
CAGCACGTGCAGTAGGATCAAAAACCCATTGCCCTTGTTCTTGAGTTCTCAGTAGTCCTCATTGTCCGCTATGATCAGCAAGTCCGGTTTTTATCACAAAATTATAAAAATTGTCCAAGAATACCTATAGACACAGAATTCACAGGGCAGCTCACAATCAAGAAAAATGTAAGCAAAGATAATGCCATAAAATTACCTGAAATTAATCTGTACTGCTGTAACAACTTGATATTCACCCCTTCATCTACCATAGTAAGCTCAAATGCTTAGGTATGTGCCCAATATACAGTTGCAATGCTGTCATTGGCTGGGAACCATTAGAAAAATTCTCATATTTTCAAAAAATTGGACTCTTGTTATTTTTTACTACATTGCATCATCTAAAGTCCATGCAGAATGCAAAGTATGCCATGTTGGCCTGCATATATTATTGTCAAGGTTTTGACTAACAAGGTGTTGTATGTTAATAGTATATGGGTAAAGCAATTTATATCTGTATTTTGAGTGTTCTGAAAGTTAAAACCTTTAATTCCCATGTGATTTAAAGTAAACAATATCACCTTGTGAACATATTAGTATTTGTTTAAAAATGCATCCCTTGGGCTTGATCTGAACCGCTTGACAATCTAAGAGACATTTCTACTACACTATAACATTTTAAAATTTTGTATGTTTTTTAACTTAATTATATTTAATTTATACTTGTTAATATTTTTAAAAATCGTCCAGCTGAATTTCATTTAATAAATCTGAGATCTAATTAATTTATTGAACAGCGAAACTGAATATATTTTGGTTTTAATACATTAGGGAAAAGTATTTGTATATGATTTTTTTCAGTTTATCATAACTCTTGTATAAAAGCTTACAAAATATCTTAGTACATAAATCAGTATTTAATACTTCTTTAGAATTTAATCCATAAAGTCATTTGTCAGTAATAAAGTTCTGTTCCTATTAAATAGTAATTTACCTTCATGTTACTAATGTTTTACAAATCTTTAGCATAAAAATGATGACAGAGGTTTTCTGTCCCACCTGGCCTCACAGCCATTCAGTCTGAAGGAAACACAGAGAGGTATATATTAATTATAAACTGGTTGGCCTAATTACCTGCTCTTACTAACTTTTATAGCTTACATTAACCCATAACTCTTGTCTGTGTTAGCCATGTGGCTTGGTACCTTTTTTTAGCAATGCAGTCTCATCTTGCTTCCTCTGTGTCGGGGTGATGACGCCAGACTCAACCTAAAACAGTACAAGCAACAAATGTTTACAGGGTAAAAGACAATTGTCCCACGGCATTCTCCCTCTTTTTTCAAAACAAAACAAACTGATTCTAATCTCCTTTGTTTAGCTTTTTCCTTGACCATTATTCATAGCAACTTGTAATCAACACTCTAAACATCCATAATCCATTTTTTTGGGGGGGAATGTGGACATAGTTTTCCAGGCTACTTTCTGCTGATTGGGGGTGCTGATAATCTTATGAGGACCTAATGAAAATTTAGAATTATGATCAAGTCCTGACTGGAACAGTCTGTGTGGTTTAATCATGTCAGGCAGCAATCTTTGAACTGTTCTGGAAATCTGGGCCATCTGCTCATATTGGAGATTTCTCATGGGGTCTTCCTTGATCAAATCTGATTTTTCTTAACCCAGAATGAATCCACAGCTTCTCATTTCCTGTGGAAAAAAAATCCTCTTCTCCAAAGTAACATATCTTTTAACATAAATTTTAAAGTCTAACATAAATTTTAAAGTCCAGGCATTTTCAAAATATATATGCTGGATTAATTCAGCAGCATTTATAATCAAATGTCTTTAGCAGCTGCTGCTTTTTCCTCAGCATTCAAACAATTCAAAGACAACACAATGACATACAGTATCCTGACTCTCTGTGTATTTTCCATCTTTATGTGGCTTTATTTTAAATTCTATTTTTTCTTTTTAATTTTTGGTTTTCTGAGACAAGGTTTCTCTGTGTAATCTTTGGCTGTCCTGGAACTCACTCTGTAGACCAGCTATCCTTGAATTAACAGAGATCCACCTGCCTATGCCTCCCAAGTTCTGGGATTAAAGGTGTGTGCCACCATACCCAACTACTCTCTCTCTCTCTCTTTTAAGAACTTTATTCTTTTTCTTTTCTCTCCCAAACATACATATATTTAAAACACACTGTAAACCATTTAGAGTCTGTTTTTTTTTAATCTGAATCTATCTTTAATATATATATATATTGACCACATGAGTCTTTAATTCGCTAAACCATATAGCTAGGATTAAATGATACTGTATCCACCTCATTCCTTAGCTTTTGTAGAGTCTAGATTCATGGCAGAGATACTGGTAGGAACCATATTTATTGCCACAACTCTAGAGTTTCAGGGTCCCTGCCATCACCAAGAAGCATGTTGTCAGCTATTCATAAACCCCATTAAAGTGTTTTCTATCAAGGTCTCTTAAAAGAGCTGCAAGGTTTTGCAGCTAAAGCTGAGTGAGGAAGCTTCTCTAAAATGATACACACTTGCCTCTAGCAAAAGAAAGCCCACCTGCGAAAATGCTGGTACCAAGAAACCACGCTTAACTCTGTTCACTTATGTCTATAATCACTTCCCAAGCTCTTTCAGGCTTTATGTGGATGCGATTTTCCGTGTTGGTGCCAGTTGTTGACAGAGGCTTCTGTCCTGCCTGTTTCCACAGTCATTCAGTCCCAAAGTGGTCTACATTAATTATAAATTCCCAGAATTCTTCTGTTCTGGTTGCCCCACCTATACTTCCTGCATGGCTACTGGCCAATCAGCATTTTATTAAACCATGCAAGTGACAAATATTTACAGGCTACAAGACAGTTTAGTAAAGACATCATAATTACATTTTAAAACAGTAGGTGAATTACATAATTATATAAATACCTGTGCATGTTGCAAAACTATGGAATATATATAAATGCTCTGGAAGTAACATCTAATTTGGAGTTGTGGAATGTAATACTTGGTCATATTGTTGAATGCATAAGTAAGCTGAGTTTTCAGTGCACTTATTGTGCTTGTCTTGATGTATGCAAATAAAATGGGAGTTACCAGGTGGTCCCTCTTCTTTTACTATGCCTGTTTAGAAGGGAACTGCCTACAACTCAGCAGCTGTTGCTCTCATTCTGTTCTTCTGGGCTTCTTATTTTATTATGAGAATATTTACTGATCTTTCTCTTTGCTTAACTTTCTCTTTACCAGGAATTCGAAGTTGTGCTTTTCATAACTAATGACTGAGAGGTTAAATTCACTATATTAGTATTAGTAAGACCACAGAAGGATGCCAGCAATGATTTAGCTCCTGTAATCAGTAGATTGAAATGTTTCTGTACTCAATTTCAATAGGAAAGTATTCCATTCAGTTACTTTTAAAAATAGTTATGTGTGTATGCATGTTTGTGCATGTGTGTGTGTGTGTGTGTGTGTGTGTGTGTGTGTGTGAGAGAGAGAGAGAGAGAGAGAGAGAGAGAGAGAGAGAGAGAGAGCCATATCTTCACTGGAATGAAAACTTACAGGCTAAATAAAAAAGATGGAGTATTTGTATTCACAGTGTGTTTCAACAGTGGGGTTTAGTCAGGCTCTGCTTTTGGACATCCTGCTAATTTTTTATGTGTGTGATTACAAACTTCAGACTCCTTGGCATTGGCAGCTGAATGTTGGGCCTGATGTACTGGATATGCAGCTAAAGGACCTGATATTTTGACAAGAATTCCCTTATTTAGCTATGTGGATTCCTGAAACTTCGTTCTTAAATTGATTATTAGCATAAGGAGCATTTGATAATCAGTGGAACTATAGACAAATTTGTTTCCTCAAGCATTTGGTTGTTTGGATTTGGTTTTTGCACAATCAGGTTTATGCTGGATTTGGGTGTGAAGGATTCTCTACGTGAGCATTCTCAGGTGAGAGTCTTTAAAAGATTCTCAGATGAGGCTTTCGTCTTTGAGTTGTGGCACTTCATGGTTTTGTTTGTTTTTTAAAGTTATGTGCTAATTATCTATGGGTCTGTGTACACAGGTGTGTGTGTGTGTGTGTGTGTGTGTGTGTGTGTGTGTGTGTGTGTATACAAGTGTCCATCCATAGAGGCAGGAAGATGGGGTCACAGGAGGTTATCAGTCACCAGATATGAGAAGGGGCTCTTATCTGTTCAGCCATCTCTAATTTCATAGCTTAGTTTCTTGCTTTTTGTTTTCATTATATTGTGATTCATTTTGAGGTTCTTTTGTCCTTCAAGTGTTGAACGTTAGAGATATGGGTAAATAACTTCATCTAGGTAGTACCTTATTTTGAAATCTGTGCTACTAATAAAACTTTCTAGAAGGAATGGCACCTTACATTAAATTTTGGCAAGGCCTGACTACCTAACAGATTAAACATTTCAGTGATTGCAGAGAAGGTGGAATGTTGCAGATTCAGAGGCTAATAATAATTTACCTTCAGCTATTGATAGCTCCTAAGTGAGCCATTACCTTCCCACATACCTATCCTACCTAGTTAACATCCGTGTGTCTAAGTGACGCACAGAGACCCAATGTTTCATGCACAGACCCAAGGCCTATAACAAACATTTCTCCTATCTGAAGTTTTCACTTATGTGTTAGAAAATAACCCTAACTTATAACTTTCTTTGTTCTGCTATTATTAGAAATTCATGCAATGTTTACTATATTGGAATATGGAATTGTGGGTAACCTAAATTTGTACTTCTAGGCAATGGTTATTGGTTCATATTAGTCTGGAGAATAAACTATCTCCTATGCCTGTTGAGGTGACAGTTGTAGTTTTCAATTGATGATGGTCCATTTGTCCTCCATACAATACATTTTGATCATATTCTTTCCCCTCCCCAAACTCCTCTCAGATCCTTACAGTACCCCACGTGCCAAATTTTATGTTCATCCTCTCACTTTAAGAGAAAAGAATGAAAAAAGCCAAGGTAATAAAACAAACAAACAAACAAACAAGCAAGCAAACAAAAACAAAAACAAGCCAAAAAATCAAAACATTACAAAACGCACATACAAAAACCATAGTATCTATTTTGTGTTGGTCAACTACCTGCTTCTGGGCATGGGGCCTGCCCTGGAGAGTGGTTGTAAAAGGCAGGAAGTCTCCTCTGGAACAAACTGAGTTTCCCTTTCCCAGCAGGTGTCAGCTGAAAGCAACTTCTTGGTTAGGGTGGGACTGTGTTTATTTTCCATTTCCCATGCTGGGCTTTTGTCTGATTTGTACCTGTGCAGGGCTCATCATGCTTACATGTGCACAGTCTTCCTGGGCTTATAAGTGTACTGCTACCTTGATTGGAGGGGTTTGATAAACATATCTTGTGTAGAACCATGTGCTCCATAATCTCCCACTCTTTGCAAACTGTCCAGTATTGGATCTCCATTTTAATTACCATGTACTGCAAAAAGAAGCATCTGTGATTAAGTCTGATTTATGAGCACAGCAATATATCATTGTTCCTCAATTTATCACTGAGACTGTATTGTCTAAGAACAAAAAATACCAATACTTGGATTATACAGAAAACACATCATTTTTGTTACAAGCAATGCAAGGTGCATTTTTTAAGGAAATATAATATATATACTTTTTTATACTAACTTAATAAGTAATATATGTGTGTTGGCTAAGAAAAAATTCAGTGTTAAAATACTAAGCAGAGTGGTTTATAAAATTTGAAGAAGTCAAAACATAAAACAGAAAGTGTGTGTGTGTGTGTGTGTGTGTGTGTGTGTGTGAGTTTGACTTTTAGTCAACAATGTCAATATTTTTAAATATTTATTTAATTTTATTTTATATGAATGATTGATTCCCCTCCATGTATCTAGGAGCACCACATGCATGCAGTGTCCATAGAGGCCAGAAAAGGAAGTCAGATCCCCTAGAACTAAGGATGAAATTCTGTGTGTCTTTACCTCTCATATTTCTCATATATTTAATTCAAGAGAGAATGTGTCCTGTGAGTAGTTAGTGTAGAAAGGAGGTGTCAAATAAAGGGGAGGAAAAACCAAAGTCTTAAGTAACAAACATCTGCACCTTCCCCCTTAGGCGCTCAGGATATCAAGCCTCAACAAGTACTCAACTGTGGTAAATGGAGACCATCTAAATTGCAAAGTTCACAGGTCTTTTTTGTTAATTATTGAAGTGGATATTTTAATTACAGAAGTGGGATTGTTCTTGTGACTGACTACAGGGAACTGAGAAACTGTGAAATGTGTCTAAAATTTCAACCAAAGGCAGGAGAAAAAATAACTCATCAACTAGGCTTAGGTCAGGGCCAGTGGGAGAAGGAATGAAGCTGACTTCTGGCTTCCTCTTATCAATAGTGCTAATTAAATGCAAACGGTTGATGTAAAATCGGCTGATTTAAATTACCTTCCTCTTACCTATATAACACACAAAAGCAACAAATAAGTGAAGAAATGTGTACAGTTGAATTTTATAAAAGGCCATAGCGAGATTAGAAAACAATCTGGAATGGTAGTGAACTTTGGGAAAGTCCCGAGTCTTTCCTTAAACCTGTGAAGACAGTGCAACCTGAGCTGTCACTCATACTAAACAGCTGGTACTGACATAACAAAGTCGTCTTGTGTCCCGGGCAACTCAGCATTGTTGCTGCTTCACCACGTACCACTGGAATATATCTGCCATGGCAACAACTTCTTTACGTCAGTTTTCCATTATTTATTACTGATGTTGGGTATGTGTAGTTGCCAGAGTCTACAAACTCTTCATAACTTAGGAATTAGGAGACTAGGGGGAAAATGTATGGTAAACACTCAGTCTATGAAAATAGATTTGATAAGTACAAAAAAAAACAAAACAACATTGAAAAAAGTAGTCAATTGCCAGATTAGTCATGCCTTTACAAATGTCGTTACTGAGAAACAACAGTGCAGTAAGATGAGTTTCTGAAGACTCTTTGATGCCTCAGACATTTCCGTCTGTGCATAGCAGTTCCACCTATGACCTCTGAACTATGAAGACTTGAGTATATATCATAGCATGCTACTACATATTCACAGCCACCACTGCAGACAGCAAAATCAAGCCACATTATTTCATACGGTTAAATAGTAAAGTGTCATTGATTTGATGGTTATTTTATAAAATCAATTTTTAGTGCCATTTGTGCACAACAAATAGAATGTAGTTTCTTCTGGAGCCTTTGAAATTTACTTTACAGTGTCATTGCATCTGTAATATTATTATCTATCCATTTAAATGATACCAATTTCCACTGGAATACACCTATATGCCCAGACAACTACACGGCACATACTTGGCCACCCCACATTCATTAGTTCTCTTTCAATATACTCTCAGTATTGTGGCTTGTAACTGTTACAGAAAGTCACCTTAGTTTATGGCAAACCGTACTTAAACTGAATTAAAGGTTCACTACTTCAATCCACCACAAGTCTTTGCTTTGACTGAGACCCTCCTGATCCACAAGCTTCATTCCTATTTTACCTCCTCTCCCTCGCCTTTGCTTCACCAATACTTCCTTTGTTTCATTTCAAAGAATCCATAAAATGGCTACCCCTTCCAAGGCTTCTGCATTCTACTGCATTTACCTGAAATTCTTCCCAGTGACATCGACCAAATTCACCTTATGCAGATTTTTCCTTGGGGAAATATTCCATCTGTTCACCTTTCATGCCTCATATTACACAATGCCTTGTAATTCCATTTATCATAGGAGAAATGTTAACAAAATGTTTCTATGATTTATTATTTACTGCTTATATATTTCAAAGGAATGCAAATTTTGTAAGGGCAAAGTCAATACAAATTTTCTTTCACCCCTCTTTTTTATCAAAAAAGAAATGAATAGGGTATATGATATACTGATTAAATTGAAGTTGGCTGATGATAGAAAGAAGGATAGAAAGAATATTATGAAGAACAATTGTTATTAGATGAGAATAGTTACATGATAAATAGAAACAAACATATCCATTTATTCAACCATTAGACTGGATTTGGACTTTTTAAGTCTTTTTCATATTTTAGTAGTGTTTTAAAGGTATTTCTGAAGGAAAAATATTTAACCTCTTATTATTTTATTATCTGCAAACTTGTAACTACATTGGGCTCAAACATTAAACATTTTTAGTGTTGATCAGATACCTCTTTATGCAAAATTGGTTATTTGTAGCACCAGATTGGAGCATGCTATCATACACATGTATTTGTGTTTAAATATACATTATGTAAGAGGACATTCTGAATCTTCTCAAGGTGACAATATTATCCATGACAAGTGAGCTTGTCAACAGCTAATATATCACTTAAGCCATAAGTTTCATCCCTCTGTCCCCATAAACTCATGGTCATCTCATAATGCAAAATCCATGCAGTCAGTCAATCCAATTCCAAAAGTCCCTATGGCCGTTAAAAGCTCTAACATTGTTCAAAACTGTAAGTTCAGAGTCTCATTCCTATACTCAAGAGTACAGAGTAAAATATTTCTATTTTCAATGGGAGCAATGGGAGCATAGCTAGCAATGACAGTATCAAAACAGGGCCAAAATCAGCAAGCAAGCAAATCTTGCAAACCCAAATTCTCCATCTGGGTATCGTGATTGAATTATCTGTGCTCCAAAAGTATCAGGCAGTCCTGTTCCTCTATCTCTGATACCTATAGCACACTGGCTCTCCCTTGAGCCAGTTGCATTCCTTGAATGCAGGTTTTTTTAGTGAACGTTACATGCTTCCAGCATCTTCAACATTGTGGCATCTCCTGACAACTTATGCTTGAAATTCACAGCTTCCCACATAGGCCTTGTAATACTCTTTCAGGGACTCTCACTTTCACTCACATCTTTTGGCTTCATTGCCTTTTGCAACCTTGTCATAACCTTTCCCTACCCCACCTTGTTCTTGCTTCTGTGTGGACTCTAAAACCAGTACTGTGAAAATGATGCTGCCAAGTATGGCTGCCAGCTCAAGATGGAGGCTGTCCCCTGTGTCTTTGTGCTATAATCAAATGACCCTTGGAAATACTCTGCAGTAGTTGTTTTCAATCAAGAAACCCCATAGTGACATTATCAGTTAGACTCTTTCCTTTCAAATGAATTTGAATTTTTTTACATAATGAGTTCTCTAATGGGTGAGATATTGCCCTCTTAACACCACTCCAAGAGACCCAATATAGACAAGGGACTTTCTCTTTAATAATCTAGTTTCTTCAATAGTCACAGCCACTTTCTTGCCACCAATCTTTCCTGTTTTCTTTTATTTGTTTCTTTGTTTATTTATTTTTTCTCTTCCCTATATCACATCCCAACTGGAGTTTCCCCACTCTTCTCTCCTCCCAGCCCCTCCTCATCACTCCTCCTCTCCCCCAGATTCACTGCTCCTCTTTTTCCCTTCAGAAAATATCAGTCCTCCCAGGGATATCAACCAACATGGCATAACATGTTACAATAAGACGAGGCACAAACCCTTATATCAAGGCTGGCCAAGACAGCACAGCAGGAGGAAAAAGATCCCAAGGGCAGGTAAAAAGAGTCAGAAATAGCACCTGCTCCCACTGTAAGGAGTTCCACAGGAACACCAAACAACACAACCATAACATATATGCAGAAGATGTAAGTTCTGATCTATACAGGCTCCCTTATTGTTGCTTCAGTCCCTGTGAACCCCTATAAGCCTTGGTTAGTTGATTCTGTTGACCTTGTTCTTGTAGTGGGTGCCCTTGGTCCCTTTGGCTCCTATAATTCCTCCTCCCATTCTCCTGAAGGATTAGCTTGAGTGCATCTACTCCTATCAGCAGCTGGATAAAGCCTCTCTGATGTCAATTATACTAAACTCTGGCCTATGATTGTACCAGAATACCATTAGGTATCGTTTTACACACACACACACACACACACACACACACACACACACACACACACACATTTATGTGTATATATGTGTATGTATATCGAGTCATGTTTGGTTCTATCCTAGGTTTCTGGGCTATCCCAGTTTCTGGCAATTCAGGTAGTATCAGGAGTGGGCTCCCTCTCATGGGAGTGAACTATACAACAATAGCAAAGAGTATAGGGACATTCTCTCTATAAGAAATATCAGCCTTGTCTGTTGATATTCGCCTTGCTCTCAGACAGGGAAACTTACTGTTCCCACACTTAGGAGACTGTCTAAATTTGCAGTTAAAGAACAGCATTACAGACCCTTGTGTATCCTGTAGCCAAAAAAAAAAAATGAGAGAAAACATGTTGAGTAACGTATGTCTAATGAAACAGGATGTTTGCCTCATGTAATTAAGTACAAACAAAATTAAAATCTAACTTGAACATTTAAGAGAATTAATGTGCTGGGTGGAGTCCCTTCAGGGCATGAACATATATTATCCACATGTGCACATTCAAGTGTGTGGGGACAGAAATCCATACGTTTAATTTGTAGCAAGCTTTGCAAAATTCCTGAAGGGATTAAATTAAAACTAAATGAGAGTAAAGATAATCACATAGAACAATACAGTAATAATTCCAAAATTAAGAGGAAAATGAAATCATATAGTAAAAAAATAGCAAAGAGGGAATTTATTTATATCCAAGTTCATATTTTTTTAACACCAGAAAATAGAAG
Source organism: Microtus ochrogaster (assembly GCF_000317375.1). Classification (NCBI taxonomy): domain Eukaryota; kingdom Metazoa; phylum Chordata; class Mammalia; order Rodentia; family Cricetidae; genus Microtus; species Microtus ochrogaster. The sequence continues at coordinate 5,417,977 of NC_022009.1, read as the reverse complement.
ACTGGGACCACTTTGTAAATAGTAATCCTATGGCCAGTGATGATGGTACTGACCTTGAGATAAAAGAAAACAAATCTCCACTGGTATGTAGAATTTCAGTGGGTGCATCACTCATTACTTAAGGAGAGGACAAAGCCTAAAAAAAGACTGAAAGGAAAGGAAAATAAGGACCTCAAGATGGCAGGTCCATTGTTGGGGAGGAAGGTTTCAGAGAACTGTGATTAAATCTCTGGGAGTTGGTGTATAGAATGTGTTCAACAGGGATCTAAATAGAAATTGGAAAGCTGTGAACTTCCCTAAGATAGATAGACGGAGAAAGAGAAGAAGAAGAAGAAGAAGAAGAAGAAGAAGAAGAAGAGGAGGAGGAGGAGGAGGA
>NC_022009.1:5395078-5417501 GCF_000317375.1 Microtus ochrogaster | reverse complement strand
GGAGGAGGAAGAAGAAGAAGAAGAAGAAGAAGAAGAAGAAGAAGAAGAAGAAGAAGAAGAAGAAGAAGAAGAAGAAGAAGAAGAAGAAAACAGAAAACCTAGGTTGATGTTGAATTTAAAGAAAGGGAATATATATGTGTATATTTCCCCAAAGGTTTCCTGTCAGAAGCAAGGAGTAAAAGTCGGGATCAAAACTTGCCATCAGGGTTATTTCAATGTTTTTCATTGACATGAAGAGAAAAGGGAGAATCAAAGTGAAAGACATTGGGAAAAAATTATCTCTTCTTGAGTATATTATTCATATTTTTAGGGTCAAACCTTAAATTCCAGTAAGTAAAGATTTGTAGAACACAAGTTCCAAACATAACATACTGTACAATAGCCAAGTGATTACTAGCTATATTTTAATTTGATATTCAAAACAGATCTTGATGACCTCTGTGTTGAAGGGACATCAGCAGTGAACTAGTGGTTACCTTGAAGGTATCTATACAGTGTACAGTTTAAACTCTCTACAAGTAAATGTTAAATTCAGTGGATAATATGCAGCATTTGTTACTACTAATGAAATAGAAATTAATGTTCATCTTCATTATTTATAACTGAACACAAAGTATCTAGTAACTGACAACAGAATCAAATGGAAAAATAGGAAAACACAAATCTTGGCTTGATAAAATTCAGGACAAATGGAACAACATTTAGAAGCATTTGCTTTTCTTACAGAGGACCCAAGTCTGATTCCTATAGCTTGTGCCATGGAACTCTCAATCGCATGGAATTCAGGCTCCAGGGATTCCCAACACACTCTTCTGTTTGAGTACTCACATACTTGTGATATATACATATATAAGTGTTTAAAAATAAAGTCATAATAAAAAAGGAATCTGAAAGTGGCAATCCTCTTACAATTCTAGTGATGTAGGAAAAGAGCAAATATTTGGCAGATTTGTCATAAAGAGACATAACCTTAAATTAAGCTCTGATTTTTAAATACAGAAGAGATTATAAAATTAAGAGATAATTCATGCTGGTCTTAATGGAAGTGAAAAAGTAAAACATAAATGGTGAGATACTATCCTGCAGCCATGCCAGGTGAAAATATACCTCATTAAATTATTTGTTTATTTATTTATTCTTCTCTCATATAGTATATCCTGAAAGTAACTACCCTCCCTCCACTCCTGCTAGCCCATCCCCACTACCCGCATATCTACTCGTCTTTCTTTTCCCTTTAGAAAAGAGCAGGCTTCCAAGGAATATCAACAAATATAGCATCACAGTTTGCGATATGACTAGGCACATACCTCATATCTGAACAAGGCAACCCAGTAGGAGGAAAAGGATCCCAAAAGCAGACAAAGTAGTCAAAGATAGCCTGTACCTGCCCTGCTCCCGTGGTTAGGAGTCACACAAGAAAACCAGCACACAAGCTACACAACCATAAAATATATGCAGAGGACCTAGGTTAAATCCAAACAGACTCCCTGAATGTTGTCCTAGTCCCTGCGAACTTGAGGTAAAGCAATCAACTTTTTTTTTTTTTTCAATTTTCAAGACAGGGTTTCTCCATAGCTTTTGGTTCCTGTCCTGGAGCTAGCTCTTGTAGACCAGGCTGGCCTCGAACTCACAGAGATCTGCCTGCCTCTGCCTCCCAAGTGCTGGGATTAAAGGCGTGCACCACCACTGCCCGGCAAGTAATCAACTTTTATCACTGCACATATCCAGATGAGTTTCTGAATAAAAAATAAGCACACATATAATACAGTCTCAAGGAGGAGTTTTGAAAGTTTTGTGATTGCCGGGCGGTGGTGGTGCACGCCTTTAATCCCAGCAATCGGGAGGCAGAGGCAGGCAGATCTCTGTGAGTTCGAGACCAAGCCTGGTCTACAAGAGCTAGCCCCAGGACAGGATCCAAAACCACAGAGAAACCCTGTCTCGAAAAAAAAAGTTTTGTGTTTGTGCATTTAAATAAAATAAAATACTCTAGACATTAGCTCTAATACAGGAAGCAGAGAATAACCAACAATGTGTGAAATTGAACAGCACCAATGAACTAGGATCCAAGAAGCTGTCTTAGTAGAACTTGTAAGCTAAAAATCTTCTCGGTCACATTGCATTTTACATAGGAACAGACAAATTCATATAGCACAGATAATAAATCAGAAGGAGTGCCTATTATGTGGGAAACTTTAATATACAATAAAGCTTGGGCTCAATTCCCTGTCAAAGAATGAACCATTGGATAGGGCTACTGAGTCTATACACTCATCAGAAACAAAGAAATAAAACAAAATCTAACTTATTAGTCAATCATATCACATTCAAAATTCAATTTTATATGTAGTAAACCTTCATGTTCAGTGTTGGAAAAATCTAGCCTTATTTCATGAGTCAAACAATACAAATAGACACTATTATTTTGTTCATGAGAACATCTATTAAATAAAAGCGAAAAAGCCTTGAATAACAGTATTCTGCTGATATTTTTTAAAAGGATAATTAATCCAGGTGAAATAGAAACAAAGGATATTCATAAGGAATTAGAAAACAAAAGTATAGAAGGCCATTTATGAAATCAAAAGCTATTCAAGTTCACAATAACCAGGAAAGTGCAATCTAAAATAGCAATGAGCTATCACCTTATGCAATCAAACACATAAACATTCAGAACAGGAAAAATATGACTGAGATGCAGAAAAAAATGATGCTCATGTACTTTGCTGAGGTACATGTTTCTTTTGAAAAGTAACCTAGCAAAATCAGTTACAATGATTTGCACGCCAATTTTCCATTTAAAAATGTCCTGTCAAAAATGTACATATTCAAAAACCATGAATGTGTTGCTGTTATATAATGATAATATATAACACAAATGCTATTAGTTACCCTCTAAAACTTAGCAGTGATAAACTATTGCTGAAAAAAAATAGGAATCTGGAGAAATCAAGTACTCACCTGGAAACTTCATCCTTTGATATGCATAGGACCTTCCAGCATTATGCAAAATAATCAGTTTTCTTACCTTGTTGTGAACTCTGAAAGTTACTGCAATGAGTGTCCTGGTGATGTATATCGCATCGGTGCAATGATGGCATGAACATTATGGAAGTAAGCAAGTACTTCTTTCTAATTAGATTAAGGTCTCTTCCATAAGTTAAAACTCACATCTCTCACAAATACTAGAGAAGAGTGCCTGTAGCTAGACAGATCATGGGTTCTAGAGATGAACCTACTACTCTTTTTTTTCCACTTTATTTTTATTTTGCTTTTTTTTTATTGAGAAAAGGAAAAAAAACAAGTTTCCGCCTCCTCCCAGCCTCCCATTTCCCTCCCCCTCCTCCCCCTCCTCCCACCTTTCTCCCCCGCCCCACACTCCTCTCCCCCTCCCTCTCCAGTCCAAAGAGCAGTCAGGGTGCCCTGCCCTGTGGAAAGTCCAAGGTCCTCCCCCCTCCATCCATATCTAGGAAGGTGAACATCCAAACTGGCTAGGCGCCCACAAAGCTAGCACATTAAGTAGGATCAAAGCCCCTTGCCATTGTCCTTGGCTTCTCATCAGCCCTCATTGTTTGCCGTGTTCAGAGAGTCCGGTTTTATCCCATGCTTTTTCAGTCACAGTCCAGCTGGCCTTGGTGAGCTCCTACTCTTATTCTGCTCAATAACACAGTATTAAATCAACTCCTAGCAACTTCTTATTACACTCACAGATTAGAGGATTTCTCCAGTATCATCAGTGAAGATTTTATTCATAGTAGATGAGGATTAACACAGAGATCCACAACTAGTCAAGGTATAAAAGACAAAAACTGCTAAATGCTCGGTCCTAAATTGAATTTCTGTATTACATTCCATCTTCCCAATACTCAGGATCATTGTAGAAGAGAAGGCATGTTGTAGGGAAGACGCTTGTTTGTTTCCTGGCCACGCAGACTCCCAAAATACTCACATAGAAAACATATTATTTAAATCACTGCTTGGCCCGTTAGCTCTAGCTTACTTGCTAACTCTTACGTCTTAATTTAACCCATCTCCATTAATGTGTACATATCCACGAGTTCATGACCTACCAGTAAATTTTCAGCACATCTGTCTCTGGCAATGGCTCCATGGCTTCTCTCTGATTCCACCTCCTTTCTCCCAGAATTCAGTTTAGTTTTCCCCTGGCTAGCTCTATTTCCTTGAGCTCTAGGCTCAAGACAGTGTTTTTATTAACCAATGGTATTTACAACATACAGAGAAGAATCCCATATCAAGGACAGAAAGTTTATAAGAACAGAAGTTATGGATAACTGCAAGGAAACACTACTTCCAGATACAGAAGGGCTCACAATGAAACATATGAGCTCACAATGGCTGTGATAGTATGCACAAGTCCTGCAAGAGTTCAAGCCAGATCATGTCCTAGCATGGATAAGTTGCACCACTAGCTGAGGAGCTTTTAGCAATTGACATTTGGGAGAATAGTCAGTTTTCTCTAAGAGTGTATGCCCTGTTAGAATGACCATGCTCCAGTGGAAGATGACACATACAATATAAGAAAAGCACAAATTGGCCAGGCGGTGGTGGCACACGCCTTTAATCCCAGCACTTGGGAGGCAGAGGCAGGCGGATCTCTGTGAGTTCGAGGCCAACCTGGTCTACAAGAGCTAGTTCCAGGACAGGAACCAAAAGCTACGGAGAAACCCTGTCTCGAAAAACCAAAAAAAAAAAAAAAAAAAAAAAAAAAAAAAAAAAAAAAACCAAAAAAAAAAAAAAAAAAAGAAAGAAAAGCACAAATTGGAGAGAGAGAGAGTGAGAGAATAATAGGGAGGGAAAGAGAGAAAGAACATAAAGATGAGTATATAAAAATAGAGCTGGTTCTGGCAGGATTTGGGGAAAAGGGTGAAAATGATAAAAAACACCTTGTATGAAATTATCAAAGAGATAATGAAAGAATAGAAATGAAGTTAAGAGAAAATGAAGGAAATATACAAGAGTTATTACTACAGGAAATATAAAATTTGAACATTTCTTTCCCTGTAATGATATGTAGAACAGTATCATTAAGGATCTGTAAAATGTGTAAACATATGTGTTTCTAAAATCATCACAAAAATTCAATGTATTCTTGTTTGTGCTAGTAGATGACTAACAGCAAATTTTCACACAAGAATGACTCTAAATCTTATAGCTCAGCCTACTCCTGTAAATGTCTTGCTTTGAAAAATAATGTCTTCAGGAGCTCTGAGGAGCTGGCTATGAGTATTCATTTTGTCTGCTTTCTTTTATGAGTTACCAGATAAAATTAATTGCTATTCCAAAATCACCATGAAGAAAAAAAATATAAAATATTTCTTCTCACCAATTGTAGAAAATTCTTTTTTGTTTTATTAAAGCAAACATGCCTTTGAGTTGGTATCTACAGAAAATGCTAAATATTCATTGTTTCTGTTTTCTCACTCATAAAAAAGTATTCTGTTCTTAATGTCTGATATGTCTAAAGAAGACTCAATTGTTTTGTTTTCTGTCTATTGAAGGCTTCAGGGTAGGGCAATTTTATTCATATTGGGTTAACTGACAGGCACATATTTGTAGGTTAGCACTATCTATTGTTTTGATCATGTATGCTGCAATTATTCAAATCTTGTCTCTAAACTGGTAAAATAATGTACTCTACTATTTACTGCCTTCTAGCATATTAAGTAGTTTTTTTGCACACCCCTCAACAAAACAAAAACATAAAACCTGTTTGTGTATTTTCTGCGTAGGATTTCTAAGGTGTCTGGAACTTCCCAGAGGGAAAGCTGCCATCCAATACAGTACTCATTGTATCTTTGCCATCTGGGTTTTCAGATTCATTTGGTTTTATTCAAAGATTAAAAGACAGAAAAATTGGACCAAATGGTGGAATAAACCCCTGTGGAAAACACACTTCTGCTGTGATTATTTTTTAGATTAATTGACTCCTTAACTAGCAACTGCACCCTAGAACTTCAGCTGTAAATAATAATTCATCCTCATAATGCATTGATTGGTTTGGCCGATACAGGCTAGCAGTCAGGTTAACTGTTTCAAGTCACTGGAGTTAACTCATTAAATAAGTGTAAATTGCATCAAACTGCCTTCTAAATACCAATGTTTATATTGTCAGCCTCAATTGAAGAAGCCCCTCTTTGCAATAAATGAATGGATTCAGGGACTCATGGCTGCTCAAGATACTAAGACAAAGTGATGGTTGAGGGCCATTCTAAAAGAGGATATTCATACTACTCTCTCGAAGACACAGCAGCAATGTGTAAGGGGTGCACAGACTATGAAGAGCTGGAATATAGGGCAAAAACATATGAAATGCTTTCTTCTCGGCACTACCCAACCACTGCAGCCATGAACTCAATGCAGCCATTTAGTTGTGCTAGGTCTATACAAGATTGTCCTGTCCACAATCACTTATGGCTCAGAGAGGGCTTCTTACAGCTGAACCTTTGGTTATTGATGAGTTATCATAAAGGAGAAGACATTGGCTTTTTTTATACTCCCATTGCAGAGCCATCTGGCTTCTAATAGATGACACAAACCCATGGCCACAAAAGTCCCTGGTTATTCAGTGTGTCACAAAACAAAACAGGAAAACAAATGGCAATTGAAGATTCATCTTTCATGTCTATGGCCTTTTCAATCAAGGATAGTTGGCTAAGTTAACAGTACCAGGAATGAATTCCCTCCTCTTCAGCTTGTTTTAATTCCAATTAGAGATCTGTTGGTTACCCCCAAGTCTCCAGGTCAGACACTTTGTGACCGGAGGAGTGGTTTTTCCTGACATTCAACATGATCCACATTGAACTAACTCAACTTTTGCTCATAAATGGCCAAACACAGTTCTCATTTCACACACATAATTCACCCAAAGCTGAAAACCAGATCATCTGCAAGGAACCCTTGACTTACTCTCTCTCGGGAGCACCACGTCTAGTCATACAAATAGCTCATTCATTCATGCCTTCCCTCCATGCCTTTTGACAAAATCTTGTCTCAATTGTCTTATACAAGTTTGCATCAACTACCACAGAATCATCTTCCCATTCTGATTAATCTTCTTGTCATTACATTTGCCATATTAACTTCCTTCAGGCAGAAAGAAGCTAGTATGTTATTTCTGAAAAAAGCACATATTCTCTAAAGACAATGTAATTGATTCCCTAGTCTATGCGTGGAGATAGTAATGCTTTAGCACATTTTCATCCCTCAAATGTTCTATAATATTATATAGCCTCCTCTAGCATAGCTATGTATACTTTACATAAAATTCACTCTGAAATCTTACAAGTTTATACATACTATTTCCTTCTCATATGTTATTCTCCTAATTTGCTTCACATATCATTTTGAAAAAAAAATCTTTTACTATTGTTTTATTCAAGATGCTTTTATTTTCCCTTCTTATATTCTCTACAGAAATTTTAACCATTTTAATTTTAGTGTTTTCTCATCTAACTCATTTTCTTGACTTATACATTGCAGGGTGCTTGTAAATTAGGTAGCTTTTATAATAGTGAGTATATTTGCAGATATGTAAAAGTTGGCAACAAAATATAAGATATAAAAATTTAGATAAATGCAGTTATTATAGTGACCCTAATACATGTGCAGTTATGAAGTATCAATCCTTATGAAACTTATTTTTGAGATAATAAAAGACAAATTTTCTGTGAAGATGACATGAGTTGCCCTTCTTGAAGTTTCTTCTGAAATAACTCCTGTCAAAGCATACACTTGACAAATCTTAGATCCATCACTGTTAGTTTGGGATGCCTACTCTGTCTTGAACACTTGCATGTTCCATAGCATGCATGTGCCATAGGAACTCAAAAAAGGTATGGAAGATAAAATTGGACAAGTAGCTCATTCTTTAAACTACACAAACTGAAATGTGTGGGAACTTCCTAGTGCTTTCCAAAATCCCCTTCCCTTTTGTCTAATGCTGGTTAGAGTCTTGTCTATACTATAAATCCTCCTGACGGACGAGTTCCTAGAGAGAAGGAAGATAGCACACATCAGGCATCAGATTCTTATTTCTTGGAATGAATTTAATCTGCAAGGGTCTGACATCTTTAATCAAGCAAAATGTTTCAGGAAAATTACTTCAGTTATAAATGGTAAACTGCCAAGATTAAGAGTAAAAATAAATTCCCTTAAGTAATTATTATGATATATATGGGTAGCCTTGCAGAAAACTGACACTGGTCATATCACTAAGAGATTTGTCTTACTTAAGATTGATTTATTGGGTATTTATTGGGTATTTAGGTAGCTTATATTGGTTTGTGGAAATAAAAATCTGACTGAAGTAAGGGTCCTACACACATATGGAAATACTTAATAGCAAATCTTAGAAGTTTTATAATTTAGATATATTTAAGGCACAGTTTTGCATATCCAATAATGCATTTGCTAACTCACATCATTTTATAAATTTGAAACACTTATCCACAATTAAATGACTTAATTGTTTGTTTAAATCACATGCTTTTTACTTTCATGAACATCTTTCCTGTGTAAGTGATTATAGTTTCTGTAAGTTCGAGTTTTTTATAAATAGCCTATAAAATTAATATGAATATATTTTAAAGAAAACTAGCTCCTTGAAATGTTAGAAAGAATATAATTCATTTGACCTCTCAATCAGTTGTGTTCACCTAAAAGATCTATTTATTGCGAGACTGAGCCTTCTTATAACTGAGCATCTAGTGACTTAGAGTACCCCTTGTTGAAAAATTGTGCAGTGGCTTTGCTAGGTCCTCAACTCAGGACCTCTGTCCCGACTACCTGGAGCTTTTGTAGTAATACATCATACTGTCTAATCATTGCTTAAGAATCATCTGTTAACATGCAACCAACATTGATTCTTGGGGAACTTTGGTTTTGTTTGTTTATATCTTTCATTGTTGTTGTTTTTTGTGTTTTAGGGATAGTTGTTTTGGCATTTTCTCCCAGCTTTTGAACCAATCAACTCCAGGACATTTTCATGTTAGGCAAGACACCCTACATTAAGTACTCCTACATTAAGTACACTTGAGACAATTCTTAATATGTTTTCTCAGTGCATACTATTATCAAAATATCAGAATTCCCAAGTATTCCTACTGTGTGGTCTAAAGAATTTGCATTTGAAATGTATTTAATGATGCATTGCCTGTCGGTCACCTATAAGCAATTGTCTGACACTCTGAGGAAAGCTAAAGGCCCCAATGGAAACAATGTGCATCCTTGAATGAATGCTACAGTGATCTGCATGGAAAAACTTCACCTGTGGAGAGGAGGGACATCAGTGGAAAGTAAAACAGCATGAGCTCAGTCTCTCAGGAGGAATTCAGGGGAAAGAAATAATTCTAAGAATAATGGAATCAGTTTCTTCTGCACTCCATTCATGCCATGCTCAAAAACTTCATGAAAGGATGACTTCATGATTAATTACTACTTGAGAGTAGGGAGAGTAAGTGACAAAATATGAAGAGATTTCTATTTGGAAGCATAGTAGAGGGTCAGAAGAGAGAGAGAACTCTGTTTAAAGTAGAATGTCAAACTGGCAATTTTTGAAGTCAAAAATATGAAACCCTAGATTTCCTTAAGCAGTCTAGGCTTTAGGGAAGTAGCCTGTTTCTTGCAGGAACTCCAATGTCCTTCTTCTTTAAAATGATACAGAAAATTCTTGACTTTAAGGAAATAGATACTGATCAGAATATATTGTCTGCTTTCAAGCATGACAAGAAGATAACTGCATACAGTCGCTCTATGGCATCACTTTCCCAGATAAGGAAATGGTCACCTGCAATCTTAGCACTCAGAAGCAGATAGAGTATTGCTGTACAGCACAAGTCACTCTGGTCTACACAAAAAGATGCACGCCAGCTGAGGCTCTATAAAGTATCAGAACCCTGTCTTAAACAAGGAAAGAAACGAATGTACAAACCAGCAATAAAATAACTTTTCATTTAAACTGCTATGTTTTTAAATGAGAGGGAAAAAGAAAACTGTGATTCATGAAGAATGGAGCTGGAGTTATTACAGTATGTATGAAATGAGATCCTAAGACTATAGAATTAAATGTGATGGAGAACAAAATTGAATGAGCTTGTGGACAGAGGCGATCAAGTGAGATTGAAAACTAAAAGCTTATTGACATGTGAGCTCTCTGGCATGACGAGCTCTTACCGCCTTCGGAGGCAGTGGGGAAGACAAGGTTCCTACTGAGTGAGGTGAAACTGCCACCATTGCAAAGCAGAGTATTAAAAAAATATAAAACCAGATTTATGGGCTTGCCAAGGTGAATGGCAGATAAGGTCCAGAAATAATAATACCTGACCCTATTCTGTATAAATGTATAGAGGATGCTCCACTGACTAAAGCAGTAAGAATACACTCATAAGTGAGTCATAGACATCATTGAGCATCTCATTGCTCACAGTTCTTTCTAGACAATGTTGATGAAAGGAGATACTAATATATAATTGGATTTTGCATGATCAGTGTGCATGACAATTTCTCAAGGTCATAGATTTCAAATGATAGTGCGTAACTGGCACAGGCTGGATGAGTATACTCGTCTACTTTAATAGCTAATTGGAATGCATTCAGCACTCTAGTCTCACAAAAAAATGTGGAGATTCTTAGGATATATTATCCCTGGGGAAAAAGTAAGTAGATAACCACTCAGTATTATACAGTATATATGGTTAAATATATTAAATATGTATAATTAAAAGACTGAATATGGACAATTAGAAAAAAAATATATGCTTCCTGAGGTAATTTCACAATGTGCTTATATTGACCAAATGGGCAACTGAATTACTCTGCGGCATCACCCCGACTATTTTCATGATGAGCCAGTCACCCAATTCTTTCTAGAAAGAACATGCATCCATTTACTTGGAAAACAATATACTAAGGAGAGGAAACCTCGGCACATTTTAGATATGCCACTTGCAGGATCAGTGTTGTTATGGACATAAAAAATGATTCAGTGTGCATGTTGTCATAGTATTATCTTGTCACAGTATATCCCACATCACCTGGAAATGCTGGCTTTGTAGAAGGATAGAATGGCCTTTTGAAATGTCAACTTAACTTTAAAGATAGAATCCAGTGAGGAGAAGGTGCTTTTTCTAGATGGTAGTGAAATTCCCAGTCACTGATCAGAATTACATGATATTTTCGTAAGGATTCATGGGTCTAAGAAACAATGGGGGGCCTCACTTACTACCATCACATCCAATGACCCACTGAAATAGATACTTCTCTTCCCACAATGCTAGGCTTTGCCAATTTTGAGGCCCAGTTCCCAGAAGAGGAAAAACTTTTATTAAATGACACAGGAAGAATCCCATTAATCTCTAAGCTGTGGCCATCAGTTACTTTAGCCTCCAGTATCAAGAAACAACACATAAGAAGAGGCACTGTCCTGAACAGACAGAATATACATTTCACAGAAGTAAGACATGGCAAGAAAGCAATTCAGAATGGGAGGAATGCTCACTTATCCCAGGGAGAATTTTTTGGCTTCTCTTTTCCATATTTGGTGGTAAATAAAGCAATCATCAAGCATGACTGAGAAAGGTATGGTGACCAAGATCTCTACTTCCTCTGCATAAAAGCTCTAGTGAGCACACTAGGAAAGGTGCCCATGCAATACAATATATGAGGCCACGGTGTGAGGGTTCTTGAGAAATAATATTACAAGGAAATGATGGATGTGATCCCACCGTAGATTCTTGCAGAAATTTCTTCCAGGAAATGAGACTACCCAGAATCCTAGGCTTTTATCGGCTAGAGCCATTATATCTCACATGTAGGTCTGAGTAATTATTTTAATTGAAAGCCAGATTTCCTGCTCAGGATCGCAGCTCTTATTCTTCTTGCTGCTGAAAGTATTGCAGCTAATGATCATCAACAAATTCCCTTTCTTGGAATCATTGCAATCCAAACAGTGCTTGTGCTTTCAAAGGTCCTATATCCTGGTGGGAAAAAAGAATTAATTGAACCCCAATGTTGGTTTAGAAAGTGTTATCCAGTACACTTACTATATCAGCATATGTCCTCGTTTCTTATTTCTGACACCTACCTATGAAAAATACTTTTATTCAGTATTTAGTAGTATGTAAATTATAAACAAAAGAGAATATATACCCAAATGTATAATAAGATATATTAAAGTGATATATTGTATTACTTAAACAATATGTACACACAGCATACATTCAGAATGCACATATATACTTACATATGCGTAAGTATTTATAACCTACTTCTAATATTTGATTTGCTTACATACATCTTGCTCAGGATTGCTGATTTTCACTTTAAAGAGAAAAAAATTCATGTTTTTTTCCAAAAGAAACTCTGCCAATAGACTATTTAGAAAGCTGTTATCCTAAGATTAAATTCTTAGAAGGCTAGTAACCTATGACCCAAATTGCATGCAGACCAGGAGAATAGATGTATAAATGGGTGTTCAGATCTAGGTCATTACTATCCGAGCCTGATCACATTACCCTAAAACAAGAAAAGACCTAAGAATACATCTGAAAGGGGTTACTAGAGAAGATAACCCTACTATTTAGGTTTGGATATCAATGTCCCCTTAGGCTCCTGTGTTTGAACATTTGTTCCCAGCTGATGGCACTGCTCAGGGAAGTTGTGGTAGCTTTAAGAGGTTGAGACTTTCTAGAGGAACTATATCACTAGGGGCAGGCTTTTCCAGTTTTATATATTAGAGCCTCATCTCACTTCTTAGCCTCTCTTTGCTTACCAAGAGTGAATGAGATGTCATCAGTTTGCTTTCTATGAGTCACGAAAACCGTACGTTCCTGCTCCATGTTGAACAGTGTCCTGTCTGGAACTGTAAACTCTCTTAAAAGTGACTTTTGTTAGTGTGTTTCATCACAACAATAAAAAGGAAAACAATAAAGCTATTAACTCTTCAGAGTCTGAGGAGCTGCCGTGGTTATGTCATCAGCCTGTGGTTACTGCCCAATTCTGAGGGAAAAGTTTTTAACGAGCAAAAAAAGAAAATGTGCACAGTCACATAAAACCTACTTCCTTATTCAAGCGGCTAAACTGAATTCAGTTCACTAGTCTGCTGCTGGATTAGGTTTATGTGAAGAGCTAATCATTATGTGAATATTTCATAGGATTGGGAATCCCCAGAATCCCAACTGGTTAAGATCAGACAGCACAGTGCCTTCATGGACAGCAGAGTGAGTTTGATCTGACAGTTCTTAATCTTTCACAGAAAGCAGCAGTTGTTCTGTAAATCTACAGTACTAAAATTAGAAGTCTGTGAGGTAGCTGTGAAAAGATGCTAATGTTGAAAGATATCTAAGAGAAAATCTTAGAACGTTGCAAAACAAGAAATCAAAGTAGGAATGTCATGTAATTCACATTTTTTTAAAAGATTAAATTGAGGGAATTTTGCATTCTGCCTTCTTTCTCCTCCTCCATCACTAGCCATAACTTCACTAGCAGTATTGAGTTTGCTAAGCTTAATCACGCACTCAGAGCGCCACCATCAATAGAAGCTTGGATCATTGTTCAGGGCATAAGTTTGCAATAGTTTAGAAGCTGTGCATCCTGTAATGTCACTTGCTTATTTTTATTTCTTTTAGACTTGGATGATCCAGTAGTAACTGTTCATCAAAGCATAGGTGAAGCTAAAGAACAATTTTACTATGAGAGAACAGTGTTTCTCAGATGCGTGGCCAATTCCAACCCGCCTGTGCGCTACAGTTGGAGGCGTGGCCAAGAAGTGTTGCTTCAAGGATCTGACAAAGGAGTAGAGATTTACGAGCCCTTCTTTACCCAGGTAAGAGATTAGGAACACTGTTCCTACCCTAACAACAAAATTACAGCTATTTGGGAAGATCATTCTCCTTATCTACTCTTTAATAAAACAATATATGTTTGATTGAAAGAACAGGATACCAAGATATAAAAGATAATCAGTTTTACAAGTGATAGTTAAATTTGAAATGCTGATTCCTGAAGTCATATTTCTTCATCCCTGCTGCGCACCGCGCCCCCATGTCTGCGCTCTGTGCCCTGGCACCCAGTTACCGAGCTTCGGGCAAGGGGGCTGGAGGTTAAAATACCCAGACACACACAGACAGAGAGACAGCGACACAGGTCATCCTTGAATTCCCCAAGAATGCTCCTTTTATTGTGTTCAGGGGCAGATTATACAGAGATAGCCACGTCCCAGCCAAACCTCCTGCCATCAGGAACTCCTGAAGGGCTCATGCTCAGAGCAGCTGTAGGCACTCAGATCAGGGGATTACAAGAAGTTCAGGATCTCGGGTCTCAGTGCCCCCAACACATCCCATGTTTACCTCAGTGTTTTTTTTTTTTTTTTTTTTTTTTTTTTTTTTTAAAAACATGCCTATACACTTCACTGATAAATTTGATTGAAAACATTTTAAAGCAACAATTGTAATTTTCCAACTTGTAATGACAAACTTAAATTATGCCTTTTTCCTTAATCACTATGGTTATATACACACATACACACACACACACACACACACATATGCATGGATAAACACACCAATCTGTATGTTCATAAATACATGATGTGCCTGTGTAATGTTGCTTGTATGTTTATGTTTTCAGGGTTGAACACTTGATATTGGGTCACCAATCAGGAGACTTACCACTGTAGAAGTTTAATTCTCCCTCTCCCACAACTCATCAATTGCCTTTACCTCTTAACTGAGTGTGGGGCCAATGAAACTTCCCTCTTCTACATTAGCATGTCTTTTACTGTTCTCTTTGCTTGAGCATTGTGTAGACTTCCCCATGTAGCTATCATGGGGATAGCTTGCCTTTTATTTCTTTGTTATTGTTTTTATTGAGCTATATATATTTCTCTACTCCTTTACCTTCCTTTCCCATTCCCTTCTACCCTTTCCTATGGCTCCCATGCTCAAAATTTACTCAAGAAATCATGTCTTTTTCTACTTCCCATGTAGATTAGATCCACGTATGTTTCTCTTATGGTCCTCTTTGTTCTACAGGTTCTCTGGGAATATGAACTGTAGGCTGGATTTTTTTTTGTTTTATGTCTATTAGCCTTTTATAAGTGAGTACATGTGATATTCATGTTTCTGGGTCCAGGTTACCTCACTCATTATGATGTTTTCTAGATATATCCATTCGCCTGCAAATTTCAAGCTGTCATTTTTTTTCTGCTGTGTAATACTCCATTGTGTAAATGTACCACATTTTTCTTATCTATTCTTCAATTGAGGGGCATTTAGATTCCCCAAATGCCTTTCATTTCTGAGATATAGCTCATAGCTGATTTCTTTATCCTCTGACTCTCTCTGCCCTTCTTCCACATGTTCCATGAACCTTAGGTGTGAGTGTTGAGTTATAGATGTATCAACTGGGACTAAGTACCCCATGTCAGTAGTTCTCTGCATTTTCACTAGCTGTGGTTTTCTGTAATGATCTCTATCTGTTTCAAAGAGATGCTTCTTTGAACTATACACATTGGTGGATATAAGTATTTAGAATGAAGTTGGAAACTTTAGTGGTTTAATTAGGTGGCAGTGGAAAATTCTTCTCAAAGATCTAAAACCTCACTACCTCAGAGTAGTTGGCTGTTTCAGTTACCTTTTATGATAAGGATGTAGACAAGTGTTGATTATTCCCAACTTATGAATGCCACTATTGTACTTTTATGGATATCTTGCCGTAGTGGTCATTCTTCTGGCTTATAAGCATCACACCTGGATAGGACTACTAGTTGTTTTCTCCCTTGGTAGATTGCATAGTAATTTCATATCCTATGAAAGCTAGCTAGAAAGATGCTTTCCAATGAGACCTAGCTAAATTCCTCATAGTTATGTGTCCAAAGTACATTGAGTCTTTTTTTTTTTTTTTTTTTTGGTTTTTTCTAGACAGGGTTTCTCTGTGGCTTTGGAGCCTGTCCTGGCACTAACTCTGTAGACCAGGCTGGTCTCGAACTCACAGAGATCCGCCTGCCTCTGCCTCTGCCTCCCGAGTGCTGGGATTAAAGGCGTGCGCCACCATCGCCCGGCTTTTTTTTTTTTGAGTCTTTAATAATATAGACCTATATTTAATTTTCAGGAAGAAACCATGAGAAACAGCAATAACCTATGTTGTCTGGGGAATATCTTGGATGCCTCTGACCAGAAACTGGAAAAGACGTTTATCATGTCTAGTAGTGAGATTTTGCTTAGTCTATTGAGAAAAAGAATCTATAGATTTTTCTTAGTCTTGGAGAGGGGGAGTATTATTATCTCTAATTATTATAGCTTCATTTAAACTGCATACATGTGTGTACACATACACTTGTGTGCACATACAATTTAATCCAACCAAAAAAGTTCTATAAAATTTCTTTTGAAGCAATGCTCCATCCTGAGCTGACTTAAGCCATGTATTCTAATGGAAGGTTATGGGTTTCATTCTTGACTGGGTCATACTTGCTTGCTTTACTGCCGACATCACAAAAGCCAATGAGTGCTGAAACTAATATGGCAAAGAGACTCCGTGACTCTGCCTGGGAGAATGAGCTAAGGTCTGATGAGTCCTGCAGGGAACAGAATGTGCACGCACACTCTTTAGAAAACAGCAACTGCCACTGCCAGGTGTCTTTATTTGATCCCTGGACTACCATTTTTGAAACTCTGCTTGAATCCAAAGATTATGGAGGATTGATCCTGTGGCAAATACTAGTTTTATAGGACTTTACAAATGAGGAGTTGCAAACTAATCTATTTCTTCAAAATTATGCTAACTGATGAAAATTAGAGTAGATTGAGACATTTGGGTCTAATTCTAACTTTCAAATGCATGTTCACAATACAGAAAAAAAGTGATAAGGAGAACATTTTTATCTACAAGTCTACTTAACAGTCACTAACAACCTCATTTGTAGCTGTCAATTGCAGAAAGAAAATTGAAAGGACTATGATTTTTGAGCCATCTTGTAATGGAAAGAAATGTAATTGATTAAGCTTATTTATTTTACTATGATAATATTTTGTTAGTTTTAATTTACAAATTTATCAAGCTATTTTTCTCAGCATTAGAAGGTAAAAAATGTATACTCTAATTATACAGAACTTTGTGGTATGATAAGATCATTAATTATTTATCTACCTATCAATGTTGCTTTCGAGTTAGAACTAATTATATGTTATAGACTTAAAATATTACCTAAGTCCATATTTTCTTTGTGTGATGATTGTGCTCTTTCATGTTGTTATTCTTTTTTGTCATCATATATGTATCTTCCTTCTACTAGCTTCTACAGACATTTTTCCATTGACTGCTAAGAATACTTTATGGTTAACAATCTTTAAATATTAACAAGTTTTATATTAAAGTATGTCTTAATTCATATTCTGATCTTAGAACAAAAATCTGTGTATTCTATTTAAAAATATACTTCTCACAATTTTAGATACGAGAAAGTTCAACATTAAGGTGATAGCACCCATCAAGGACATTCTAGTTACAATGTAAATGAGTGAGGAACACAAAAGAAGCACAAAGTCACTCTTGTGATTGATATGCATACTCCTAAAGTAGAAAAATAACTTTATATATGAAGACTTAGACATTAATGTAACTGTCCTGCAAAGGTCCCATCTCCCAATACTGTCACAGTAGCAGTTAAATCCAGCTTCCTTTATGTAGAACAAAGACAAACCACTGTAGATTTCTTTAACTCTATTGTCTAGGACTCCTATAATTTATAAATGAAGAAAGGAAACCTTAATTTGCCATGTGCAAAGTATGGCAACATGTTTGCCAAATGTAGAGGTGTTGAGGCAAGGATCCCTCTTCCTAACATGGTTGATGTATAAGGAAGGCGTTAAGGGAAAGAGGATTATAGTGCAAATAAAAGCAGAAAGAAGTTAAAATGGAAGTTAACAAAATGGTATGGGAGCATGCAAAAGACAGAGTATCATCAGAAATAATAACGAAGCAAATGACTCCTTAATGCTATTCTGTGCCTGAGATACACTACACAGTAATTTCTCTATGTGGGGAAGAGTTCATTGTGAAGATGGGAGGACATTCTAGGACAATGCTGGATAAGGAATCGGATGAAAGTTCATATACTTTTAATGTTAGGAAATTAAACTTCTGTGAAAGATATTAAATTTTCAATATTAATGCTATTCAATAATATCTTACTTTAATAAAAATAATTTAAGAGATGATGAAATGACTCTATCATGTGTGCCTATGCATACAGGCTAATAACAACATCAATTTGAACTGAATATTTATTTCACAATCCTCTTGAGAAACAAATTCTTATTTATAGTTTCTTGCACTTATTATATCCAAAAGCAAATAAGCAAATGTTTCTTGAGGCCACTGTGAAATCTCAGTCACATAATAAGTTTAAAAGGAATAATTCAAATCTCTACTCACTTAAAAGTGAAAAGGAAAAAAGCATGTGTTTATATGTATCTGTATGTTTGTAATATATTTGAGGTATGAATTAATATAAATTGGGAAGTATGCTTTGCCCAGTAGCTCAGGATAGTATATATGTGTAACTATATATGAAACAATATTTTTAGAGGTCTACTCTGTTTTGAAAATAACTTAAAATATCATTTCAGGTAATAGTTATTTTTGGTTTTTACTTTAGAAAGTCAGCATTGGAACAGCCTGTAAACTAAGCTGAGATTGCTCGTTCATTTCCCAGCCACCCAGACATGAATAATAACACAGAAACTATATTAATTGCAACACTGTTAAGCCAATAGTTTAGGCATATTTCTAGATAATGCTTACATCTTAAATTAAACCATTCTGTATAGCCACAAAACTGTGGCCTACCGGTAAGGTTCTGGTTGGCAGCTGGTTTCACCTTTGGCAGTTACACGGTGTTTCTTTGACTCCACCCACTTTCTATATCTCTGTTTGGATTTCCCACCTGGTTTTACTCTTCTAAGCCTTTGGCCAAAACAGCTTTTTAAATAACCAATGGTAATAAAACACATTCATATCTCACATCATCTCTGTTTTTCTGTCTAAATAAAAAAAAGTTTTAAATTTAACATATAAAATTGCATATAAAATAAATATCTGCAACATTTACAGTTACGATATTTATACCTACTTTAAGTTTTATCATAACTGAGGAAAACTAGAATTCTGTCTATTCTTCAACTCCATCAAAGACCCCAGAAGAATATAATATTCCCTAAGTTAGCAGGAACTGTATTGTAAGCAACTTCCAAAACTCTAGAACTGACAGAGATACCTCACTGTCTGAACAGTCACTCAAACTTCTTCTGTAACATTGGGGCATCCATCTTCAGCCTACGAGGTCTATAGTTTCTGGCAGACTATTCCATGAAGCCAGAAATTTGAAAGACTCTTTTACCTATATTAGCAGTTTGTCAGTCACTTTCTTCTGTATGATGCAAAATATCTGTCAGAGTCTTTCACAAAGCATAAACCCTGAAGGATTGTTCCCCTTTAAGCAAGTTTAACAGTCATTTTTCTATGAGTCCTGCATGTCCAGTTCATACAGCATAACATCAAATAGTCCAGGCAAGAGCTGTTTCTTGCCCAAAAAGCTAACAAACTCCATAAGGAGCCTCTTTGATACCTATCATCCTCTAGAAGTAGACTGGTGCTGCAAGAAGCAGATATGTCTCATTGTAATGGAAAGCCTTTGTACTTAAAACATTTTAAATGCCATATTCTTTTAGTCTTCGAAAGGTTTGAAGAACACCTATCCATCTGAAATATAGTTCTATACATCTAGAAAACCTTGACTATTATTAATCTGTAATAATTTCTTAATTATACATTACATTTTTAAATGAACTGTACAAGCACAATTCCTCTCTCAATAAAGAGCAGAAATATACATATAACAAATCTGACCTTAAGTTTGAACCAATAAGCCAAGATCCATACCAAAGCAAAGTATTCAGCTCTATAGCATATCCTTTATTTAGAAATTGAATGTGACCATTACTCACTTATACTCAATGTCCTTGAAATGAAAAATAAACATTTAAAGCAATCATTTTGGAAATTTGGCATTGTTCTCTCCAATCTGTTTCCTGATGATTGTTGGGCTAAGCATTTTGAGGGTTATGAAGGCCTTTTGGGGGGTCTTGTTCCACCAAACCACATTAGCCTGGAGAGGATCCACAGGTTGTCATCTTCTGTGGGAAAAAAAAGCAGTACCTCTTTCACAAAGCAACATATCCTTAGACCCAAATTTAAAGTAAAAACACCTTTAAAATATTTATGTTGGTTTATCTTAGCAGTCCCCAGAATCAAGTCTCTCTTTGCAGTCAAAAAATTCAAAGAAAACTCAATAATATGCATAACCCAGACTCTTTGTGTATATTCCATCTTTATGTGACTTATTTTTCTTTACGTCTTGACTGCCTATGCTCTTTTATATTACTTTTACTGTCTCTTTAAAGACTTTGTTTTGTTTTGTTAAAAGTATTTGTTTTTTATAACTGTACTCCTTTTCTTTTCTCTTCCAAGCCTATATATTTTTAAACACACTATCGACCAGTTTAGAGTTTATTTCTGCCTGAATCTGGCTTTATTGTATATCTGTAATAATTTTCTGACAAGGATTACTTTAAAATGGTAATCAGTGTGGTAATGGTAAACAGTGGCCTTGTTTGCTGGCTCCACCTCTCTCAGCCTTCCAATGTGGGGAAGGTAGCTTTACCACCAGCTCTGGAACCGTGCTCACCACTTTAACTTTGCAAAGGAGCACACAGCACATAAGCCCTTTTTATTTGAGTAAAAGTTAAATTTGCCATGCAGTGCACTGAGTGGCCTAGAAATAGCTCTGTATATGGTGTATTTTTTCTAACTGTTCAAATTTCTATTTCTTCATGTCCTTAATCTTGCATGTTTTTCTTTCTGTCTACTTATTTTTATAGAGTAAAGTTTTAGTAATTTTTTTCTAATTTATTTTTTTCTTTTTCTTTTTGAGGTGAAGTGATAATTAAGATTGATTTATATTCTTATTATGACTAATGATGCTGAAACTCCTTTTGTATATCTATTGGATATTTGTGAGTCTTCTTTTTAAGGATACCTGTTTTACTATACAGATCATTTTTAAATGAAATTATTTGTGGCTTTTATTTTGGAGGGGTTATTGGTCTATTTTGCTATTTATTTTTTTCTACTCCTTTTATAATACAGACATCCACCCCTTGAGATTTATATTTGAAAATATTTTAGTTATTAGAGTTATATTTCTTGAGAAATATATTTTTGGATTGTAAAATTCACATTTTAAGCAACAGATTTTTTTTAAAAAAAATTAATGAATATTCAGGACCCTATATGTCATAAGAGATACAGAATACTATTTCCCTTGTGGTCCTTAGAACCTCATGTAAGAAACATAAACCAACATGTTCACTGGAAATCCACAACAAAGCACCATGTAGTGGGTTTTAAACAGATGTCATAGTATACAGAAACAAAAATTGTTCAAAAGAAAGATAATTCACTTTTAATTGGCGATGTCTTACTGGGCTTTAAAACAATAAGTTAAAAAACTGTACTTCATATAATAAAGAAAAAATATTAATAGATGAAAGTTTCATTTAATAGCAAAATACTAGATTTCAGAAAGTCTCCCCCCAAAAGTGATGAAACTAATTTTATGGCAATAGAGTTTATTTGAGGAATGAATATAATTTTGTTTAGACGGCCTAAAGCCTTAGTTAATGAAATAAGTTTTATCTAAAGTGGACTTTCAATGAAGAAGAGGTGTTCATTATTTTGTGGCATATAAAAAGCATGATGAGAGAGGGAGTGGTTGTAGAATACAGAATGATTTGGGTAAAGGATCATCTAGAGGAGGCAGAACATTACCTGAATCAGAATAAATCAGTGTATAATAAATCGATGGTTTGTGAGATTTATAAATGGAACATCTTATCTTTGGAGGCTGTCAATTAAAAAAAATAATGAGTCAAAAGCACATTTATCATTTTCTTGGGAATGATAACTGTGAAAAATGGATGATGGCTTAAATTCTGAGTCTGGGTAACAGAGAACATACTAGTGATGGTCACTGGGACAGTAGCAACAGCCCAAAAGAAAGTGAATCAGAGGATACAGAGTGACCAACCAAGAGTGAAAGAGAGTTTGTAGAATTGATATTACCTAGAAAGTCAGCTTCAGACAGTTACCAAAGAACCTGAGATGAGAATAGAGTTGAGACATTCAGGGAGGGGCATGGAAGTAGTGATTCAAGGAAAAAGACAAGAGAATCTAGGGGGAAAGAAAATCAAATGTGGTAGGAAATAGAAAAGTCAACTTCTACTTACTCTTAATTGGTCAAGGATGAAGTGTGTGTGTGTGTGTGTGTGTGTGTGTGTGTGTGTGTGTGTGT
>NC_022009.1:5392610-5394559 GCF_000317375.1 Microtus ochrogaster | reverse complement strand
CTGGAACTAGCTCTGTAGACCAGGCTGGTCTCAAACTCACAGAGATCCGCCTGCCTCTGCCTCCTGAGTGCTGGGATTAAAGGCGTGTGCCACCACCGCCCGGCAGGAATTAGATTTTTATAATTATAAATATTTACACATTGGGGACTGTAAAAGACCGCCTAAAATGTGTGGGGAAAGAGAAAGGTATGGTTACATAAAATGATATGGCTTACTGTATATTAACAAATAAAATATCATAAATTGTATTAGTGGGGTTAATTTCAGTAGACTCTTGAGAAGGTAGTAACCAGATTAATATGAATTAAAGATAATGTCTCACTGAATATATCCTTATGAAGTATAATTAACTGTGTGTTGAATTAATTTTTTTGTCATTAATTTTGGAACTAAGTCAAACTTTTCCACACTTTAAATATATTTGAGAACTATTATTACATGACTGGCTTTAGAATATTGGTTTTATATAATTAAAACTCTTAGAGAAACTTAAAGTTTGTTACTATTTAGAATTTAAAGTCATTTTGTATAAAATTCTAAATATGTATATATTTAATTCCATACATTTATATTATTTTTGTTGTATATTTTACAGCTACATACAGCAATACACTACTTATATTTCTGTTGATTTACATTTATTTCTTTGCAAGATTAAAGTTTCACTTGATTTTTATATTTTTGTATTTAATGAAATTTTCTTTCCTTTCCATTTTTTAATCAATGTAATCTAGGTAAGTTTTTACAAGAGAATAATGCTTTTTATTGCACACACAAATATGGTCTGATTGTGTGTAACTGAGTGAAAGCTTTTTGTTAACATGTGTTTGATGTCTAAGTTATATTTCATTAACATCTATTGAAATCAGAACAGGTGCCAGCCAGGCAGAAAATTCAGCAGACACAATGAATACTGAGCAAAACCAAATGAACTGAAAGGTAGATGGATATGACAATTTGAATTTAAAAGAATTATTAATTCTAAAAGTGCATTTTCTGTGCTAATTCTGTGATTTCCCTCATGATACAGTATTGAGAGAGATGGTCTAACATGATTCTTGCACTTAGGACTTTACTGGCAAGGCAAGGGAATCTAGAAAAGTTAAATCCATTGCCCATATGAATGTAAAAATTATAGCACGAAACAGAAACATAACTCATTTGGAAGAATTCTTCCAACAGGAGGAAACAAGCATAGAGCTACTTTTTGGAGCGGTAAAGAGTGTTTGCTTCCAAGGAATAGATCGAATTAAGGAATAGGTAAATATTGAATAAGCAATAGGTAAATAGACCATGGATGAAGCTTAGGATATGAGATGATGAAATGAGTAGAGACACGATGTGTTTATTTGTTAAAGCTACACTAAAGTATTCATGTATTTTGCATGGAGGTGGAAGGAGCTGTTTTTATATTTAAAAAAATAGTTAGTCTACAACCCTGGTAGCATATACCTATAGAGAAACCTTGATCAGAAAGATTGTTCCCAGCTAGCCTAGGCTATATAGCTAGTCTCTCTCTCTCTTCCTCTCTCTATATATTGGTAGATATATAAAAATTACAGCTTTTATATAAAATTATAGATAGAGAGCCAATAGATAGATGATATTTATAGCTAAGAGATTAAAAACAAAGAAAATAACAACTCTGTAAAGGGATGGACATTCAGTTAGCTGGTTATGCCCTTATGTCATAATGTAAGGGTCTAAGAAAACAAACCATTGTACACTTTAAAAACATAAAATTGTTATTTCTCAATTATACATCATTAATGCTGAGAAAATGGTTGAAATGTCTATTTGTTCCCATACGTCCTCCAAGTCTGCTACATTCGTTTAAGAGTTTGTTAGGGCCGGTCGGTGGTGGTGCATGCCTTTAATCCCAGCACTCGGGAGGCAGAGGCAGAGGCAGAGGCAGAGGCAGAGGCAGAGGCAGAGGCAGAGGCAGAGGC
>NC_022009.1:5379785-5392220 GCF_000317375.1 Microtus ochrogaster | reverse complement strand
CAAAAGCTACGGAGAAACCCTCTCTCAAAAATCCAAATAAATAAATAAATAAATAAATAAATAAATAAATAAATAAATAAATAACATAAGAGTGTTAGTTGAATGAACTGTCACCGTATTAGAAATGAAAATAAGTAAAAAAGAATACTTTGAAATGGAACGTGTTTAAATGCCAACAAAAGAGCTAGCTGAAGGAGATTCTGAATATGTGCATGAAAAGTTAGTGAAGACTAAGATGTGTTATTAAGGGACAAAGCATTTGTCTAGAGGATAACATATCAACTTCTCTTTAGGATATGTTAAGATTTCTGTGAAGCATCAAAAGCACGTGTTGAGGCAAAATTTTGGGTAGTGAACGACAAAGGAGGTGAAGGATTTTCTGAACTAATGAGACGAGTAGAACAATAGAGCTTGTAGTAGAAATTCAGTAACACAAAACGCCTCCTAAGGAACTGGTACAAAGTGATGTTAGCAGTGGAGCTGGAGTCCTAGGTGACACCATTACCTGTTTCCATGAGTAGAAAAAGTAAAGATCTCTGAGCAGTTAATATCTTAGGAAAGGGAGTTAAGGACTGACGGGGTGACTGAGCAGTCTTTGCTGCCAGGTCTGATGATCTGAGTTTTAGCACCAGGCTTTAGATGGTAATAGGTGAGTACCAGATTCTTGTAAGTTGTCTGGAGACCATTATACACACACAACCCCACATGTAAAAACACACACACATAAATACATATACACACCCTTCCTTCCTTCTTTCCTTCCATTGTTCCTCTCTTCTCTTTCTCTCTCTCTTACTCCCTCACACACACACACACACACACACACACACACACACACACACACACACACACACACAAGTAAATAAACAAATAAATGTAAATTTTAAAAAGTAACCTGGGTAAACTAATTTAAGTGTAAAGTTTTCTTTCTCCACAGCTGAACACATCTTTTGAAGGCATCTTACGTTTGCAGATTTACAGCTCTGTATTACAAGTGAACATGTTTATATTATAAAACTATATTGGTTTCTATACATGCTTGTGCAAGATCTTTGTTTTAAAAAAAAAACAATGCAAAGTCTTTCCTAAGACAAGGCAAATAATTCACATGACTTAGCAGGGAGGCAGAGTGATTAGACTTCATGTTTTTAGAAAGGTGAAAAAATGTGGTAATTATGTGGGGTGATAGAAGTGTTCATTATTGCAATGATTATTTCACAATATGAAGCATAAAATAGAGCTTTCCTTATTTAGCTGAAGAAAGGGTTATATGTATAACTTGTTTAAAATTAAAATTTGATGTGAATGGAAGGATTGTTAGCACAATGCTCTGTGCACTGTTGTAGAGCCCTATCCCATTTGAGGAAAACCAGGCTGAACATCTATTGGTATAGGAGGTCCTTTTGTATTTATGTTGCTTTCATTGGTTGAATAAAGAAACTTCCTTGGTCTAGTTGATAGGGCGGAACTCAGGTAGGCAGGGAAGACAGAACAGAATGCTGGGAAGAAGGGCAATGTAGCAGATGCTATGAAACTCCTGTCTGAGACTGACGCTGGTTAGGATCTTTCCCTGTAAGCCATGACCTTGTGGTGATATACAGATTGGTGGAAATGGGTTAGATCAGGATGTTAGAGTTGTTCAAGAAGAGGCTAGATATAATGGGCCCAGCAGTAATTTAATTAATACAGTTTCTGTGTGGTTATTTCGGAGGTTAAGCTAGCTGGGAGGTTGGACATGGCTCACTCCTCCCACAACAATCCATGTCTGGGTAAGAGGCTTACTTGGGCATTCTGTGTTAAGACACTGAGTAAGTACTTCAGGCCGCACTGGCATACTGGGTGGATGATGATTTTAAAGAATTAATGAGGTTATTTATGTCAAGCAAATATAACAACAACACATTGCCATTCACAATGTAATATCTGAAATAGGAAAATTCATATTGTGAAAATTCTCCCACATAAGAAGTCATGCTATTTTATCATGAAAACTACATTCCTTAACTGAGGAAGTATTTTGAGGGGAGAGAGGGGAAATTTTTGACTAGATTAGAGAATTCCAAGGACTCTAGCCTGGACCGAGCAGGAGAAACATTTCCACTATAGATGTTTGTTCTCTTTACACTTGCATGGTTTCATCCAATGTTTCTATACCCTGCTCAGCAGGAATTCTTTGGTATTTTGATGATTTCTGAGTTAGAGAGGGCTGCACCACTCCAGATTGGAAGAGCTGCCCCTGAGCTTCTGAGTAAAAAAACAAAACAAAAACAAAACAAAACAAAACAAAACAAAAAAAAAAAAAAAAAAACGACAAGGAGAAAAGAGAACATCAGAAAACTTCCTCCAGCACAGGTTGAGTCTGGCATCTGCTGTTGCTCCATCTACACCAAATATTTATGTATATAAGCATAATGACCTCAAATTAGATTTTCCTCTCCAATTTGTTCTAAAACCAGCATTTCGTTCATTGGCTCTTCTTCAGAAGCCTTTTTGGTAATAGTGTTTCCTGCTGAAGTCTGCATAGACTGCCGTGTTTGTTGAATAAACTCAATTATTAAGTGTACTGTTCAGAACTTTGCATAATAATTTGCATCAATACCGACAGAAGTAGGCTTTCCTTCCCTAGGAAGCAAGTGTGCCAAGAAAATATCATGAATTTTCATTTTTATCTTATATTTTACCTCGAGACATATTCTAGTATCATGCTTAAGATTCTTTTTTCATTTAGGACATGTTCTCCTAATAATATGATTTAATACCTTACAATGGTGTTCAAAGGAGGCTGCTAGTTAGTTCCCAGTTGCTCAGACCCCCAAAATAATTACACAGAAACTATATTATTTAAATAACTGCTTGGCCCATTAGCTCTTGCTTCTTTTTGGCTAACTCTTACATATTAATTTAACCCATCTCCAGTAATCTGTGCATCACATGGCCTACCAGCAAGGTTTCAGAGCATCTGTTTCTGGTGGGGCTACATGGCTTCTCTCTAAATTCTGCCTTCCTTCTCCCAGCATTCAGTTTAGTTTTTCCTGCCTTCCTCTATTCCCTGAACAGGCCCAAGATGGTTTCTTTATTAAGCAATGATATTTACAGCATACAGAGAAGAATCCCTCTTCACCTCCTCTTTTCTGTTTAAATAAAAAGGAAGATTTTAATTTTAACATATTAAAATTACATAAAACAAAACAGGCATCAAGCAAGTATTACAGTTACTATACCTATAACTATAAATTCTTCAATTCCATAAAAGACTCCAGAAGGACATATTATCTAAGTAAACAAGACGTGTATTATTCAAAACTCTAGAATTAACAGAGACATCTCGTTGCCTGAACAGTCACCCAAAATTCTTCTGTACTATTGGGGCATCCATCTTCAGCCTACAGGTCCATAGTATCTGGCAGACTTTTCCACAAAGCAGTAAATTTCAAAGACAGTTCTGCCTATAATGGTAGTTTGTCAGTCACTTTCTTCTGCATCCTGCAGAATGTCTGGCAGACTCTTTGATGAAGCAGGAACCCTGAAGGATGATCTCACATTTAGGCAAGTTCAGCAGTCACTTCTCTGTGAGTCCTGCATGTCCAGTTCATCAAACAGTCCAGGAAAGGGCAATTTGTTGCCCACATGAACACCAACTCCAAAGGAGCCTCTTTGAAGCCCCTTTTCCTCTTGAAGTAGATTGGTGCTTCCAGGAGCAGATAAGTCTCACTATTTTGAAAAGTCCTAACTTCTTAAAACAATTTTTTGTCCTAACTTGTGTATATATTTATTGATTTTTATTGAGCTCTACATTTGTCTCTGCTCCCCTCCTTGCCTCTCTCCTCTCCTACAATTCTCCCCCAAGTTCCCATGCTCCCAATTTACTCAGGAGATCTTGTCTTTTTCTACTTCCCATGTAGATTAGATCTATATGAGTCTCTCTTAGTGTCCTCATTGTTGTCTAAGCTCTCTGGGATTGTGTTTTGTAGACTGGCTTTCTTAGCTTTATGTTAAAAAAAAAACCACGTATGAGCGAGTATATGCAACAATTGTGTTTCTGTGTCTGGGCTATCTCACTCACAGTAATGTTTTCTAGCTCCATCAATTTTTCTGCAAAATTTAAGATGTTGTTATTTTTTTCTGCTGTGTAGTACTCCATTGTGTAGATGTATCACATTTTCCTTATCCATTCTTCAGTCAAAAAGCAGTTAGGTTATTTCCAGGTTCTATCTATGACAAACAATGCTGCTACAAACGTAGTTGAGCACATTTCCTTGTGGCACGATTGAGCATCCTTTGGATATATACCCAAAAGTGGTATTACTGGATCTTGAGGAAGGTTGTTTCCTAATTTTCTGAGCAATCACCACACTGACATCCAAAGGGGTTGTACCAGCTTGCATTCCCACCAGCAATGCAGAAGTGTTCCCTTTTCCCCACAACCTCTCCAGCATAAGTTGTCATCAGTGTTTTTGATCTTGGCCATTCTTACAGGTGTAAGATGGAATCTCAGAGTTGTTTTGATTTCCATTTCTCTGATGACTAAGGATGTTGAACTTTTCCTTAAGTGTCTTTCAGCCATTTTAGATTCCTCTGTTGAGAGTTCTCTGTTTAGGTCTGTACCTCATTTTTTTTATTGGATTATGTGTTCTTTTGATGACAAATTTCTTGAGTTCTTTGTATATTTTAGAGATCATACCTCTCTCTGATGTGGGGCTAGTAAAGTTCTTTTCTCATTCTGTAGGCTGTCATTTTGTCTTGTTGACCATATTTTTTGCTTTACAGAAGCTTTTCAGTTTCAGGAGGTCTCATTTACTAACTGTTTCTCTTTGTTTTTTTTTGCTGCTGGGGTTATATTTAAAACATTTTAAATGCCATATTCTGAAGTTTTCTTAAAGATTTGAAGAATACCTAACTATATGAAATACTTCTCTGTATATCTAGAAAATCTAACTAACATGACTACAAGCTGGACTATTATAGATGTTTCTTTATATTTCTTAATTATATATTCACAATACCTTAATCAAGAGCAGAAATATATATATATATATACACACACACACACACACACACACATATAACAAAATTGACCTCAAATTTGTATCATTAAACCAATATCAGTAAAAATGCAAATCTCTATAGCATGTGTCAATTCATTCTTTCTGGTTACCACTGCTCTTTGCTGATGGCCTCTTCTACCTTTTCAGGGTGAAACAAAGATCTTAAAGCTAAAGAATCTTCGACCTCAGGACTATGCTAACTACAGCTGCATTGCTTCAGTGAGGAATGTGTGCAATATTCCAGACAAGATGGTATCATTTAGACTTTCCAATAAAACAGGTACAAAATCACCACTGTATTTTATATGTTTGTTTTCTAAAACTAGTTTTTAGAAACCTTTTTAACCTTCTTCCAGGCCAGTTGATGGATACAGATGAAAATAGTCATAATTTTCCCCCCAGAAATGTTTGACATACCTCTAAACAAGGAAAAGTAACACAAAGAGACTGTGTGATGTTTCTAAATATGGAATAAAGAAAATCTTAAAATATTGTAGTCATAAGTTTTACAAATTAGCCTCTGTGCCATTAAAAGAGTTTTGAGGAACATTGGATTTTTCATATAAAACTTTACCATCTTATTTTCTGAAAATATCTTATGGTTACAAAGATAAATAAGACTCATTTTTGCTGTTTTTTAAGTTAAAAATGTAATGGGTAAATTCAAGCAGGTTTCATCAGGAGAGTTCTTTTGTACAAGAAAGAATTAATGTGCTGGAATGTCTAAAACATCTAGAAAATACATTGTTTCTTCTCTCAGCAAAGAACTGATCAGCAAGTTCCAGCCACCTTATTCAGTGAAAAGATTTGAGTTTAAGATTTTATAGAAAGAGTTTCCAAAGTACATTTGTACTTTTGTTTTGTATCTGTTCCATTCATTTGTATCTGTTCAAACAAGTTGCTAAAACTTGAAATGACTATTCTTTTATTCTTTCATTTATTCCTTAATAATTTTTCGAGATCCTACTGTATGTCAGAATTGTGTGTGAAGGAATATTGGCTAAATGGCCTTACAGTAAAAAATGCTATATTAACCACAGGGTGAAAGTCAGTCCAGGCAAATGTAAAAGTAGTGTGCGATGAAAAAAATCAGCTTTACTAACTAATAAGGGTATAAAATACTTCATAGAAAATGTTTCAGAAGTACCATGGACACAAAAATTGTTTAAGAACCAAAACATCAAAAATTAAACTTTGTTGCTAAAGTCTAGAGATTTGCTACTTCACAATTCATGAGGTGGGGAAGACTGACAGATATTAGGCTTGAAGAGTTATTTAGGATGACCGGCACTTTAATTTGCTTTGAGTTACTGAAAAGAAATTCAAGCTGACTTCAGACTGTTTTATTAGATACAAATATGATGTCTTACTTCATCGACAATATTAGAGTGGAAAGTGACAGAATCCTTAAAGCCCATTGAAGCAGCTAGTTTTTTCTCTCTCTCTTTTATTTTTTAGGCTTGTTGCTAGAATGACTGTTAATAAGAAGAGCAATGGCTACTATTTTATAAGGGCATGGTTTTTCCATATTACAAATGTTCTGTTGAAACTTTCAGCATTCTGTAATTTTCCCCCACACTAAAGTATATGACTAATCAGAAAAAAATGATAAGCTTCTTCTTTATAAATCATGTTTCGGTAGATCATCTTATATTGGTATTTATTACAAATGAGTATTGAAACTGTGGAAAAAGATTGGGATTATGGTACTTGTTTAAGGCTTCCAATAACTGCACTCAGAGGCATCATTTGCCTGACCTTTGAGAGGTCAGACCATTCATGTATACTTCTTTCCCATCTGGCTGTGCTCAGATTTGGGAAGGTTTGTGCATTTCAGGTACATGAAATCATAGTAGCTTCCAAAGTTTATCCAAAGTAACTCAGCTCAGACCATTTTCATTGTAGCTTCCAAAGTGTATCCAAAATAACTCAGCTCAGACCATTTTCACGCAAGTGCATATGTAAAACAATAAGCCCCACTTACTGTTCTTCTGACATGAAAGAGAAGTATGAAAATAAGGGTCATAATCAATATCATCAGGTATTCTGTTAGAAACTGTGGGGGTACACACAAAATAGGAAACCTCTGTTTTGCAACGTATTATGGAATATATGCACACTTTAAAAAGATAAAAAGTATATTGTGAATGTTGCAATAGGTCTGGTTAATGTCCTCTGTAACAAATACACTTTTAATAAAGAAATTTCAAGATTTTAGTCTTAGTAGAGAACAAACAACAGACAAGTATAAATTTACTATGAACGTTTTATGAGAATTCCTGTGGTCATTTGAACTTGTTAATGAGGATCAACCTGAAGGCCTGCTTATACAATACTCAAATGGCAGAATGAGCTAATATAGAAACAATAGCTTCATTGATAATTGTTATTCAGAGTTCTTATGGCAAAGCAGTTTGAACGTGAGTAGAATACTGGTTCCATTCTATACCTGTTGAAGCAGGATTTTGGTGTGAGACCTAGGAAAATAGAATTTGAAATAAGTTTAAATTATTGTTTTGGATGAGAAGATAATGTCATTGTTATCATAGTATTTTGATGAACTCATTCCATTTTATACAGATGAGCTTTTGTTAAAGAAATAAAGTTGCTAGTGCATTTACCAATAATCATTTGAAAGGTCATAATCATCTACACATTACCCAGAAATGGGTTGTCTTGACTTTCTCAGAATGAATTAGCATTGCAGTTCAAGTCCAAATCAAGTTAAGGAAAATATTCAGTATTTTTTTGACCCTCAGTGATGACATACTATAAAAACATGTCTTATCACAGTATATATTGTATTTATCCCAATTTTTCTAACCCTGTAATGATCATTCATACCATGTTATATAATTATAAAGTAACATTTTTATTTATCCCGGTCACTCATACTGACCAAGTGACACAGTCCTGTAGCTGATTCCAGAGACTGATGATTTTAATCTCATTTTGAAGAAACATTACAGTAGTACTTTTCTGGTAAACTATTGGTGCAATTTCATTTCTCATAGTTGATTGAAATAATCCACTTAGATTTGTAAATTTATAATCTAAATAAATATATGTGTATTTTGAAATGATCATAATTATGATAACTAAGAAATTATTTAAAATATGTACTACAACATAAGGGTGCATAGGAATTATGATAAATTTTTCATTTATTTTAATGTATTTCAAGCACTTATATGTTGATATCTCATGATTTCAATGGAAACTAAGAATTAAGTAGCTTACCTATATTAGGATGAAAAACATGTTTTGTACCTGCCTGAGAGGTGATGAAGAAGCCTATAAAGAAACAAGACAGGTGGGGCTAATTTCACTTAATTATATAGATTCCTTGATTTAGTCTACACAGCCTAAACATTTATAAAAAATTACATAATTAAGATACATTCCTTAAAAGTGGGTTACATCCAGAAAGGAATATGATACAAAGGTGATATGCAGTAAACAAGTAGCAAACTCTTATACTCCTCTGTGGCTGCTCTTTCTCCTCCTCCTCTTTCCTCACCTCCTTCTTCCTTGCACACCCTTGCCCATCTCCTTCCATCTCTCCCTCTCTATCTCTCTCCTCTCTCATTCATTCTCTTCAATATGTCCTCATCAATTGTCACAGAATAAACAGATTCGAGAAAAGCTCTCTTGCTTTTGTTTTCTGCTATTGTTATTATTTAGTGTAACTGGGAGCTCACTCACGGTCAACCACTGCTGTGAAGTGCAGTATAAATCACAGAATAATCTGTGTTTTTTTTTTTCATGGTGGTCTCTAGTTTAGAGGAATGCAGCGTACATGTCATAAGAAACAAAGTAGTATTTTAGTGGTAGGAATTTAGTAGCCAAAGTTACAAAACAAAATATATAAATACTTCTTTGTATAATATGCACATTATCAGAGATGCCAATTTAAGGTCAAGAAAAGTAAGTATTGGAAAGTTTGCTCTTGCAGATACACACTGACCTTAGCCACTTTCCTTAGCCATGTTGCTTTTTCCTAAGTTACTCTATTCATCTGGCCATCACAGAATCTAAGTGATAATTATTGATGATTAGAATCTAGGCATGTTATCATGCCAACTGTCATTTTTATTAGAAAGATAGATTTTATGAGATGCAGCTACAACAGATATGATGTTGGCCTGCATCAGACTTCATGGGCTGCATTATTATGATGTCATATCCTGAAGGCACAACGTGGTTTTAGAGGCAACAAATTGCAGAATCAAAGTGCCATCTGTCTGGTAGGAGCTGTCTTACTGAGTTGTCATGGTTTTCCTATCACTAGGTGGTCACATGACTTTTCCTTTGTGCTATGTGGAATGAAAGCTCCATATACCTTTTTTCATATAAAGACATCGTGTCATATTTTTTATACATTTGTTAACTTTTGATTTATTCCTTTTGGTTCATTTCAAAATAGAATTATATTGTGAGTCTTTATACCTCTATATATTTTGTTTTGGGAAAATGGGGAGAAAGCAAATCTTAGGGACGAATGAAGGTTGAGCCTTAAGAGAGACAGTCATGATTTTATTATGGTACTCTCATTATTTTTTGAAAGCAGGGTAAAGATGCTAATGCTACTATTATATGACAGTGAAGTATGCATTTTTCTGGTTATAATTTTGTATATTTCTAAACTTAGTACATGAAAGACTAGGGAAACTTTTGCCTTTTTTTTTTTTTTTTTTTTTTTTAAGCTTTGAGCACATTAGGATATTGGGAGCAAGTAATTGATGTTACCGGGAATAAAAAGGCTTTATCAGCATATATGCTGGTGTTTAACAGTAAATGTTGTTAGACTGTGTTTGGCAATAACATGTTTTCCTGGCCAGTCATAGTGTTTTGCACTTACAATCTTAGTGCAGTAGGATTATGGAGAGTTTGATACCAGTTTGAAATATGTAATGAGTACCAAGTCATTGAAAACTAAATGATACAGCCTGTCTCTCTCAACAGGCTCTCCAAACTGCTTTTCTGTAAGTGTTTTCATTCAAGAACATAGGGTGCAAATTCTGATTCTTTAAGTCTAGAGACATAATTTGGCTTCTGTTTTTGATACTTCTTAAAATCAGAGATAAGAAACGCAAAAAGTAATCATATTGTTTGCTTTTATAGGTAGGAAATCTAGATATCTAAAACATAAAAGTATTTGGCACATAGAGAATATTCCCAAATACTAATTACGATAGGATTTATAATCCAAATAGTAGAAGAAAATATATGCTTGCAATCATCATTCAAGTGAAGATGATTAAGGAAATGTCATACTACTGTGGTTGCTTATTTCAACCACCAACGACTAATCTAAACAAAGTTCATGCTTCATGTTCATTATTAATAGACTACTTTCTTACAAATGAACACCTTTTCCCAGAGAAATCTGAGGGTATAAATGCTATGCGGGATATATTTGTATGTGACCTGTGTCATTGATTCAATTTTTAAATATAAATATAAAATATGACTTCTTGAAATAGTTTAGTTTCTATGGTCAATAGAAAATAGTCTCAAAGCTATCTTTGGAGATTCTTTGACATGTAGTGTTGTATAAGACTTTTCTTTCATTCTTTTTTTTAAATTTTATTTTACATTTTATTATTTTTAATATATTTTATTTATGTATATTTTTTGTTTTATCCCACAGGTCCCTTGCAATCTTACACATACACACACACACATACTCATATAAAATGGCTTTTTGTTTAGTAGTAGTTCTTGTTGTTGTTGTTTTTCAAAACAGAGTTCCTGGCTTTTCTGGAACTCACTCTATAGACCCGGCTGGCATCAAATTCAGCTGTTTTTCTTCTGTTGATTTGTTTTGTCCCCTTCCAATGTGTTAGTTTTTGTTCTGTCTTAATCTATTTTATTTTATTATTATCCCTTAATCCTGTTTGTTTTCTGAGAGACTAAAAGGAGGTGGACTCGGATGAGAGGGGAGGTGGGAAGGAACTAGGAGGAATAGCAGAAAGGAAACCATAATCAGGATATATTACGCGAGAAAAAAATATTGCAATCTAAGACAGAAAAAAAGGAGTTTGTAAAACAAATAGAGGAGAGCAATAACATTGTTGATACACAGTAGATCATCCATCTAAGTGCTTTCTCATTTCCTAAGGTAATCAAAATGAAATGTGCCCTAGACTCACAAATACAACTTCAGATACAGGAAAATACAGATGATGGCTTCACTGTCAATTGGGGAGAAAAAGTAATGGTCATTATGAGGTTTCAACTTTGCTTTGCCTGAGTGTTTCCACAGCAACAAGATGACCCAGATTTTCCAAAATTGTATTACCATAGTAACAGAAAGTTTGCAAGTTGCTGGGTTCTCGCTCTACCTGTGTAGCTTGTCCTTCCAATGAATTTTTTACGTTCCTAGAACTCGTTTATTTTGAGACTCTAAATTCTTACATAAAGCATCCCTCATCAACTACCAACTTTCTCAGAAGATACTATAATTCAGAAAATGGATGGCAAAAAAAAAATACAAGGTCAAAGAAACTTTATTAATCAAATAAGAGACATTAGCACTGTACATATTAAGACAGAAAGAAATGATATGAATGTTCTTTCAATACAACATGAATATTTTAGAGCACCATCAAATAGTCTGTTTTAAGAGGTGTCCAAATGGTCACTTATTATGTTTCCAGTGTAACTATCTTTAATTTAATATGTTACTTGAATTTAATTACAACAAAATACTATTTTTGTTTATTTATTTACTTATTTAGGGGAGAACTTGTGTTCCACAGTGCATACGTATGGGTCAGAGAATAACTTGCAGGAGGTGGTTCTCTTCTCCCGCCACTTGGGACCTAGGGATAGAGCTCTGTTTTCCAGGCTTGGCAGAAAGTGCTTTTACATGCTGAGCCCTCCACCTGGCCCACAAAGCATTACTCAGAAAAACCTTCAGAAGCTTATACCGTTCTGTTGAATAATTGTTTCACGGAATTAGTGACGTAAATTCAGCACCATTTTTAAATATTAAGAGTATTAATTTTTATTTTAAAAGTGAAATTTGTACAACATGGTTTAACTCTTTTCAAATTTCCAATTTCAAACAAATCCATTAAAAGTCACATTAAGCTTCTGTCCTGCCTGCTGGTCACTAAAAATACACAGAGTTGACTAACCCTGTCCCCATGTCAGTGTAGACCTGTCTTTCAGCCTGGACTTTGTCATCCATTGAATCTTTTCATCATTTGGGAGATAAAGGGAGGAAAAGGAGATTGCAGGGAAAGAAACGGAAAGGAAAAAGCTAGCTGGATAGATGGATGGATAATATGGATAGATAGATAGATAGATAGATAGATAGATAGATAGATAGATAGATAGATAGATGATAGATAGATAGATAGATAGATAGATAGATAGATAG
>NC_022009.1:5351407-5379685 GCF_000317375.1 Microtus ochrogaster | reverse complement strand
GATAGATAGATAGATAGATAGATAGATAGATAGATAGATAGATAGATAGATAGATAGATAGATATCGAGGTTTGTTTTGGGGTTAAACACATTAATCCTCTCAGGGTATTTCCATATCTCAGGTTGCATGTGTTATTATTTATAAACACATGGGGTGGGGGAGCTGTCCCACAAGGGGCAGAGGTCCCATGAGTGGCAGCGGTGGATCACCCAAGGCCTCAGTGGTAGTGGTCCTAGGGCAGCTAAAGGTTACCTTAGTGGGTGGAAGACCAGGACCTGTGAGAGTCAGACAGATACATCATGCAGAGAGAGAGTTTCTGTACAGAGTTTATTTAATGAGTTATGAATGGGAAAGAGAAGGGGTAAGAAGGAAAAGGGGGGAAGGAGAAAGGGGTGAAATGGGGGAAGAAGGGAGAGGGGCAGTAGTTATCTATTCAGAAGAAAGACAGGAAGAGAGAGAGAAAACAGGCTGGAGAGGAGGCTGGGGATCTGCTTGCCTCAGGGAGAAGTGGGGTTTGAGAGTGGGTGGAACTTGTCTCTTAAAGGGACAGGGTACCCAGGTGACACAGAAATAATAACCAGCAAAATAATAGCAGATGGAAGTTTTTTCTGTTTGTTGGAGATCTGGATGTTTGTAGGCCCAAATGAAAAATTTCTGAAGAAATGGGACTTTCTATTTTTAAACAATCAGTTGTTTTAAAACTTCTGTGACAACTTCTGGTTTCCAGAAGGGTTTGGGATTTTATAATTTACTAACTCTGATGAGGAAGATGCAAAACTTCCTTCCTTCCTTCCGTTTTTTCTTCATGCATTCTTTCAATCCTTCTTTCCTTTTTCCTTCCTTTTCCCTTCTTCCCTCCCTTCTTTCTTTCCAACCATCCTTTCTTCCATCCTCCTTCTATCCATCCTTTCTTCCCTCTTTCCTTCTTCCCTCCTTCCTATTTTCTTCCTTCCTTTCTTCTTTCCTTCCATCCATCTTTTCTTCATTCTTTCCATCCATTCTTATTTCTATCCTTTCTTCTATCCTTCCTTCCTATCTTCATTTCTTTCCTGCCTCTCACCCCTTTTCTCTCCCTCTCTTCTTCCTTCCATTTATGTTGTTGGGGGTTTTGTAGTAATTTTTTGTCTTTGTTTTTATTCTTTGGAGATACAGCCTCTATGTGTAGTACTGACTGATATGTAGCTTACAACTCACTCTGTAGATCACCCATTTTAAATGCTGGTTCATATCATCAATTTCTGCTAAATTGCATTGATAATATAATCAGTTGGATAAAGATTGATGAAAATTATATACTATAATATTTCACTTTGGTTTGTCAAGGGAGCAAAAGCAACAACAAAATTTACAGGAAATGATAAGTGGCAAGGAATGATGTACAACTGTCTCTTGATCCTTGACCCGTAACAACCTTCCCTGAAAAGTCCAAGCTTACAGAATTTGAGAATATTGATACCTGATTTTTGTCCTCTTACACAAGGGTATATTACCATTTGAAAAATGGGCAACAAATCAGTTTTGAATTAAATGCATTGTTGAAAGAGTCTTTGTAAATAATGTTTTCTCAGTGATTCTCATTCAAGACTCTTTCAGTACTCCTACAGAGAAGATATGTGACTGCCCACTGTTGTTTTCCACCCATAAGGCATTCAGAATATCAATTTTCCTCAGGAATTGCATGCCATTACAATATTGTGCAGATGATTGAGATTACATGTAAACTGTTCAGGCAAATCATGATGACAGAAAGGAAAGCTATGCCATGCATAACACCGTCCTGCCAAATGAATTCTCTCTCTTCTTTCTTCAGTTGTTCGCTTGTTTATGAAAAGTATCAATGATTCAATCTACTAATCTGTACTTCCAGAAGAAATATTAATTCCCAGCTATTTTGTCCTAGCTTCTTTTGTACATAGTTGGAAAAATAAGAAAAATATTAGATTTTATATATTCATTAAATGTAAACTCCCTAACACCTGTGTGAAGTAGGCTGAATGTTTCATTTCTGTTGTGCTGATTTCTGTAATAGAGAAAGCCAAACATATTTTTAAAGTTTCTTGTAGGTAGCCATACCCATCATCCAGTTACCTACAAAATTGTCAAGTTTATTTCTTATCAAAATAGGGATTAATGTTTTACCAGAGAACACTTATAAAATACATTTTCCAAACTGAAGTTGAGGCAAAATTCAAATAGAGTTCCTTCGAGTGAGCCATGAATATATTCTCTTCTTTTTAAACTATCATGATCAAAGAAATATACTTTTGTTGTCTTTATACTAAATATTTGTGTTTTTCCAGACATTGTCTGCTTAGCAGTAATAATAAAATTTATGAATAACATGACTTTATGTGGTCATGAAATCTCTGTTAAACACACATATGTACCTACCAAAACTCAAAGCTTATTCTGTGTATGTGTGTTTGTACTTTTAGTTTCCATGAATATTTTAATTAAGTTGAGAAGACCCCATATTGAAGGTATGGTATACCCAGTATACACAGGTTATAAGGAGAGTGATCATTTGGAAGATGGAGAGTGAGCAGGCAAAACATCAGATACATGCATATTTCTTCTTTGATTGTAACTCAGGGTACCCTTTTTATTTCATACTGTGGCACCTATTTCTCAAAGCATGACAGTTTTTTTTAGCTATTCCCCTAATTCCTGGTTTGGAAAAAGTCTTAAGAACTGTACTTTTATTTATTGGAAGGAAATAAAAGCATGCTCTTCTTGTTGCTGTTCTATTGCTGTAGAAAATAGGCTTGTCCAATTGTTCAGTAATATGCCTTAGTTCATGTATTGAATGACAACACTTTATACCCATTCTTTTCAGTTACTCTGCTTGAGATGTTGCATTTTGCTACTTGGGCACGCTGTTGACTGGTGGTTCAGTGACACGAATCTCCAATAAAGTCATCAATATAAATTACTGGTAGACACACAGTGTAATGGGAATATGTTCACTGTCTCATTGCCTTCTTTCTCTTTTAGTAAGACTTAATATGAGATTAGAAAAATTATGAAGACAACTAGGCATAAAATGTTTAATATATATGTGTGTGTGTTTGTGTGTGTATGTGTGTGTTCGTGTGTGTGTGTGTGTGTGTGTGTGTGTGTGTGTGTGTGTATGTATGTAAGTTTGCTTGAAATTGCTCCTTAGGTATCTACTTTAGAAACTTTGAGTAAAATGCTACTTTGATTTGGTAGAGGAAAATATTAAATATAGATAAAAGTTAATAAGGTATCATAAGTACATACACAATATATAATAAATGTGTGTGTTATATATAATACTTTTTGATACATATATATTCTATATATAAAACATATTAATCCAAAGTTGATTTTCAATATATTTATTTGGTTAATATGTAAATCTCTATATGCTATTATATATGTTGCTTTTATACATATGTAAATCAATATATATATGAGTATTAAATTTTTTATACTTCTGTGCTAAAAATAATGGTTGGTAAATGTTAACTCTGCAAAGATATTTCAGTAGCTAATTAACCTAATAATAATGAGAAATGTAGTTTGATAAAATAACTACTAAATATGCTTTAACTAGAATGTGATAGCTTTTTTTTTCTAGTAACATTGGGAAAGGAGATACTGACAGAATATTGTCTACATGCATTTCTGCTTAGAAAGGAAGTGAATTAAGAAGTGATTTAATATTTGATCTTTCATTGAAAATTAAAGTATTAATATGATTTTATTGCTCTTTACTTTCTCCTTAAGCAGGATTCCATTTTGTGTAGCTTATATTTTTCCTCTGTGTGAAGACAGTGCTGTTCATTTATTTGAAAACTAAGTACCTTCCTTATCACATAACAGCACAGTCCTAAAACACAGAACAATATATGTAAATATTCTGTCTGAAGCCATGAGATAAGAGCTACTTAAGTGTGAAACTTGAATGGACTCATTTCAACTAGACCTGTGATAACAGAATTAGATAGCAGTTAGTAGTTTCTTCAAGTCAGCATGATACTTTAGTGACATGGACTACAAGGTCCATAGTTTAAATTTGCCACCTTATCCAGTGAAAAGCACAACTTTGTGATTTTGTAATCCAATCCATTAAAGCGACTCCACCTACATACAAAACTGGAAATCACAGTCTTCTCTTTGGTAGTTTTATTTTTTAATTCCACTTGTAAATGTGTTATATTTAATTCAGGCTAGGGGCAAAAGACAAAGATGATATCTGTACTCTTACATTTTTATATGTATGTGTATCTATGTATATTAATATATATATTATTGATGAGTATAAGTACAGTGATACGCTACAGATCTGAGAGTTTGTTCATTTTGCTTGGTTAATATTTTATACCCAGGTTATGAATGTCCCACTTCATTCTCCCTCAAGCCCTGGCTACCACTGTTCCACATTATGGGAATTTGATTGAATGTGTTAGATACTATTTATAAGAAAAATCAAATACCATGTGTCTGTTACCTGCTTATATTTCTAATCAAAATGTTCCATAGTTTTACACATAATATTATTTTTCATTTTGAATGATTTATTATGTCATGTGCAATGTTTGCATTTACTATATCCATTCATCTTATATAATTTAGTTTTTTCTGATTTTTGGCTAACATGCTGTAGTTAATGGAAGAGTCCTAACATCTCTTCTTCTTGATGGGATTTTCCTGAGTACTATTCAGGATCCTACAAACCATTGCAAGTTTACCTGGAAGTTACATTTGTATTGATGATAAGTCTCCATGCTGACACTTGCTGCACTTGTTTTGCACCGTTCTCAAAGTGGAAGTGAATTTTTACAAAGTATCACCATCCTACTACATGTTAAAAAATAATTTCTATCATGACATGTATGAGTGATGTCATATAGTTGTTTTTAATTTTTCATTCTCTAATGTTTGATAACAATGAGCATGTTTTGCCAATGTCCATTATCCTTTGTATGTCCTCTTTGGGAAAGTGTTAATCATTTTTTTGTATATTTCATTGGATATACACATATAATATGAGATCCTTATATATTTTAGAGACTAACTCCTAACATCATATGGATTACAACTATTTTCTTTCTGTTTGTGAATTACATTTTTCTCCATGGTGATTTTTTTCTTTGCTATTCAGAAATGTTTCAGTTTGATTCGATCTGTGATGTTTACTTTTCTTTTCTTTTTGTAAAGCAATTTAAGTGTCCATATGTAAAGCTTTTTGGACATCACCTCAGATACAGTAACAGCTCTAATCAGCTTTATCTATTGACACACTCCAGGAGAACAGGATTTTTGTTTGATTTGTTGTGACATTTTTCAAAGCCCAGGCCAAATCCGGGTACACAATTGATTCTTAGTGAATCTATATCAGCTTGCCATTTTTTTCCTTAAGATTATTTATAAATAGAGAACTCCATCAAATTTAAAAGTCTCTCAACAACAGAAGAGTTAAGAGATGCCTCTAAGATGGAGAGAAACCTTAGTGTAGCACTTATTCAGCAAGGGATTAATATCTAGAACACAAAGGAAGGATAATAAGAGTAAAGGAGGACTAGAACGTGATTAAAGTGGGCTTAATTCCTAGACAGAGGAATCATAAGCAAGTCTCTTACTTTGCCCAATTAATAATCACTAAAAGAAAATATGTATGTGCACGTTATTCACTGAATCACCTTATTCTGTTGCTATCACTGACAAGGTTGTTTAGACTCCTCGAGTGACTTTTAATACTTGCTATATTGTGAGCCCATTTATGTATTTGAGTACTGTAAGAATAATTATGTCCTAAGTTGTGGCTTTGTGCCCCAGGGCTTTCTTTATCAAGGCAGAATATGCTCCAGGCAGGCCTCCTTAGAAACTAACTAATTTACTCCTTGATTAGAGAAAAACCCAGCGCTCTGGAGAATTATGAACAAACCACAATCAACATTCTATGAATTGAAGTTAAGCAATTATACAGGATTCAAAATATAACACTGAAATAAATTAGTCCCAGGATAGGTAATCAAAGCTATAACATCTTTATCAAACAAATATTTAAGTAATATGAGAGCTGTTTTTGATACTTCCACAATTAAAAATATAATAGCTAGCTGTAAGATCAACACTAGATAGTCTTCAATTGTTCTATTTTCTCACTGATGTTATTCACTTAGAAAAGTTATAATTCTTTCCTGACACTGACTTAAATCTTGGTATCTCATTGTAATTACCTACATACTAGTTCTCCAAAAAGCATTATGATCCCTTTATTTGATTTCTGAGACATTACTTAGCTTAATTGTTTTATTTATAAGCAGTAATCTTCAGTAATATAACTGAAAAATTCTTGTGTTAAAGATAAGACCTATTCATTTGTTGGTCAAAATGTAAAAAATTATGTAGAAGCAATTCTTTGCTATGACTATTAGTAATATATGTGATTTATTTCAAGAATTGGTGAGTTTTTATAGTTGCCATGTGTGTTTTGGTTGTTTTGTTTTGTTTGCTGTTTTGTAAATAACTTGTGTTACCTGCTGGCTGATTTATTTGTAGACAAAACTTGGCTTCGAAATGGTAATCCCCCTTCTGCCTTAGTCTCAAGAAGTGTTATGAATACCAGTGTGTGCTTCCACACCTGGCTCAGGCCTCTATTATTTTTTTTATCCGTGAGAACATCATTAACTGCTTAATGCTTTGTTATATCCTCTTTCAGGTGTTTGTTGTACAAAAATAAATAAATAACAAACAAACATATATTGTTCTTGTCACCTTGATGTTCTATTCCTAATGATGTCACAGTGGTAGACTACTACAATCATTCTTGCTCCTGAAAAGGAAGAATTAAACCAGTCACCTAGGTAAAAGCTGCAGATCATGATGAAGACTAGATGTTGATATTTAAGCATAATAAATTAGTTAATGGTTTGATTACTAAATGAGTGATCCATAAAAGTGAACTCCAGGCAACAGAAACAGTGAGTTCCTCCTCTGTTTGTGATAAATGTATCCTTGCAATATAGCCTTGCGCTGCTAGTTCTAGTATCTCCTTTGTACAACAAGTTATTTTCATGCATCAGCGATGTCTTAGCTGGAAATATTTAAGTTGAGAATTCTTTCAGTGAGTGCTAGCCATCATAAGTTTTTTGATTCTCTTTTGAACTTGAATGAGGCCAGGTCTACCAAGAGCTTACCTACTGAAAGGGACAGAAAGGGACTGTGGACCAACAGAGGAAGCTACATGCAATACTGCAATTTGTCTTTATAGTGCCTTTCCATATTTATAGAGACATCTCAGGACAATAGATGTTTCTAATGGCACAGATAATTGACTGTGGCCATTTTTACTTCAGTGAGCGTATTCAGGGAATGAGGAAATGATATAACAATATGAGGTTACATGAGACAAAGGGAGTTGTCTTCAAGGGCCTCATTATTCTGAGTGTTGAGAAACTTTGGGTTGTTTTTTTCATTGCCACATTACAGAACCTGATAATGTCCTATAAATGCCCAATAAATATGTACTCAGTTAAATGAATAGGTCAGGTGTTTCACTAGAAAGAAGCAAAATATTTGAAGGCATACAATCACTAATAACAGTAATACCAGCAAAAGATACAGTAAAACCACCCTCCAAGTTAATAATGAAATCTAGAGGCTCCGTTACTTGAGATTTGTGTTGTTATAAAATTGATCACTTTCTGAATCCTTTAATGCTATCTTCTATGAAGAAAAAGGATTGTTTTCTTGAACATTTTCAGAAACCTCTGTCTTATGAATATGATGATAACAAAAACACATGTTGATTTCAATATCTCT
The DNA here is from genome assembly GCF_000317375.1 of Microtus ochrogaster. Classification (NCBI taxonomy): domain Eukaryota; kingdom Metazoa; phylum Chordata; class Mammalia; order Rodentia; family Cricetidae; genus Microtus; species Microtus ochrogaster. Next base: position 5,371,893 of record NC_022009.1, on the reverse strand, counting down.
AGCAAAGTTCACGCCTGCATTAAGTACTATTTACAGGGACTAGTTAGAATATTGTAATATCCTTTGACATCACTTCAACTACACTTCCTCAGTAAGATATCATCCTTTGCTGTCCTGAGCATCAGCCCACGAGTGGATGATAATATTGAAGTAATAAAGTCATGTAAATGGGCAAGATCCCTTAGCGTTTTCAACTTCAAATAGATTCTCTCCTCTTTATTTTGTGAAGTGTTCATTGAAGTGTTCATTTCCCCACACATGGCATGAAATACACATGGAGAATGAAATCTGCATGAAGTGACTGAAAAGGCAGACACATCTTCTATACTTTTCCACCACTTTAAAAACATCAGGTTACAGGACAAAAAGGGGAAGTTAACAGACCACATGTGTTCGTGTTTGCTACCTCATAATGTTTTCTCATTCACTACATCTGACACCTACCTCATGATTGATAGCTGAGCCGACCTCGGTGTTCTTGGTTTTTATTTTCAGAATTAAGCTTTGGGGGAAGGAATGAGGGGAAGAATTAAACTTTGGATTGAATTGACTGAAATGAAGCTATTAAATATATTTAATATTACATAGCTAAATACAGATTTATCTTAAGATATTAAAGCTCTCATTTTTAGACCTATGCTAGACCCTGAAAAATAATCACAGAGTCATAGCTGTCCCTGGCCTTAACAAGTTCATATTATTATTCATAATTTACTTCCATATGCCCCAAGCAACCTTTATGAGACTACTTCCTGGAGGTATGCACATACCTGTTGTTTCTTCTTTTTCATCTTTACTTCTTCAGAAGGTTCAACATCTATCCAATTGCTCCATCATTAACGCTTCTCTGTATCCTTCCACGTGTCCTTGCACTTGACCATCAAGAATGTCATCATCTCCTTCTTGACCAACTTGTCTTTCTACCTGAATGGCTTTCCTAACCTTTCTATCAGTCTCCTGGAAGTTTAGAATGTAATTGAAAGCATCACATCAGTGTTACCATGTTAATTTACAGTGCCTGCTTTTAATTCCCATATTGGGTGTTTTGGCATCTTAGCCATAGCAAATGATTTGCAGCATTCCAGATTAAAGTACATAAACATTTTCATTTTATGGCAAAAGACTCAGAATGCCAAGAAACATTGATTATCATGAACAAGAATTTACTCTCTTCCTTCCTCTTCTAAGTATGTCTTCCCTCCTGGGAAGAATCACTGGTGAAACCATCCCATAAACAATATGGCTGCATCATTCTTTCTGAGGAGAGGGAGGATAATTTTGCTTTTGTTCATACACCTTTCAATTTTGTCACATAGCAATAGTTGCTGCAATTGAAAAATCATTTGTTCCTTCATGTCTCCCACCCACATATAATGCCTTATGAATCCTAACTGTGTACTTATCATGCACATTGGCTATAGAGTTTACAGTGTGAGATGTAACTAGCAAACGATTCTATCTTCCTCCTCACATGGTTTGGATAGAATTGTATTTTCACTGTGACATTAGGCACATTTCTTTCACTTTCTTTATTTGATCTTTGTCTTTTTCCCTAAAGGATGCACTTACTGGCTTCGTGTTGTCAAATCTGAACTGTAGGTATCATGACTTTTGCTTTGTTGCCATTATTAAAGAAAATAAAGGTTCTCTGGGAACAGATACAGCAATGCTGAGACAGTAGACGGTTAAGCCAGAGGACAACTAAGTGATGAAGGGGCTAGCAGCATATGCAACGTGGATGCACTAGACAATGATTAGTGATGAATGGGACAGAATAGGCTGCTATAAATTCATGCTAGTTAAAATTATATAATTGAAATCTACTGAACAAATTTATTTATGGAGTTTTTCATTTGGTATTTTTTTAAATGTTGATAACCTTGGGAACCTAAAATCTCTAAAAACAAAGCAACCAGAGTTCTTATTTGTAACACAATCCTAATTGGTCTTATTAAATAAAAATCTGGAGTCGAATATTAGGGATTTAAAGGCTGAAAGATCAGAGAAGGACATCAGCCAATCACTGGAGTTCTTACCTCCTTGAATGCTCAGACCCAATAGACAAGATCCAGTCTCTATGAATTCTCTAAGGCTAATTAGTTTGTCTAGCTTCACACTCTGATCTTCAGGTAAGCTTTATGTGTTAAAGCACAAGCAAAATATCACTGCGCTAATTTACTTGCCAGTTAGCTTTTACTGTTAACCTGGTACAGCCTTTTATTGCTTGGAAAGGGAGTTTCCAGAGGAGTCATTTACATCAGATAGGCCTGTAGGGTTGTCTGTGGGGATTACCTTGTTTGCTAGCTGGTATAGCAGCCTATTCTGAGTGACAACAGTCCCTAGGCAGGAGGTCCTGCACAATAGGAAAGGGGTAGTCAAGAACAAAAGAACAAGAATCCATGCAAATATTCTCTCTTTGCTTTTGACCATGGATGGCAAGCTTTATGATCCTTCCTTAACTTCTCTGCAATAATGCACCAGAACCTAAAATGGTAAGACTAATAATCCCTTTCTTGTTTGAATATTGTTGGGGGGTCCGGATGTTTATCACAGCAACAAAAATAAAACTGAAATAACTGTCCTTCTGTAGAAAATCTTTCTCTGGCTAGCATGAACCTGGGAAATTAAAGTCCAGTGATTCATAGAAGCTGAAAAACCTTCCCAGTTACCATGATCATTAAGAAAGTTCTGAGGGGCAAACTCTTGGTTGTGCAGTAAAGAGCCAGGTTTCCCACTCCAAAGCCTGATTATCACAGTGTCTTTCCTGACCTTTCTCCATTTCTAGTCTCCTCATCTTTGTCAATGCTCCTTGCAATTTTCACCCAAGAATGAATTTCAGGACCCACTTCCAAGGATGCAAATTAGGAACATAATAACAGGGATAACATTTCTATCAAGAAATTCTTACTTGTTCTTTTTTCCTTCCTTCTCAGTTTTCTTGTGAATCAATCCACTTATTAATTCTGAAATTACTTGCATCCAAGGAAACACATTTTGCTGTTGAAATATGTGATAGATGAATGTAATAAGTAACAGCTTGTGGTCTTCAAATTATAGCCCGGGGAGCAAACTAGGCTCTAGTGTTAGGATTAAATATTCCAGGTCCATGGAAGTGCAAAGTCTATGAGAATGTAGCTATGAGAAACACTGTGTTCTAGTTTCAGGTTTGAAATGGATGCTTATGCTCATGCTTTCCTCCACTGATGGGTTGCAAAATAAACAATACACCCAAGACGGTATTTCTCTTCCTCACTCAATCTACTTTAATCCAACTAAAACTAAATGGTTAAGATTCCATTCAAAATCTTTGTTTAATCTCAATAGAAAATTTCACTAGTGACAAAGTTGCTAAAATTCAAGTGGACATGATTCTCATATAATTCCAGATTTAAAATAATTTTTTTCTAATTCTTAATTTAGTTGTATGTTTTTATTCAACTGTGTAATTTATTGCAGCCAATTTACCATAACCTGTAATGCAAGAGTATCCCTAAAACATTTTTATTATTTTGTCTTTTTGTATGATTGGGGATTGAACTCAATCCTCAAAACTGCTAGGCAAGTGCTTTTCCACTAAGCCCCACTTTCAGTCCTCCCTGAAAATTGTGATAGATGTATTTACCTGTGAGAGTTTTCCACTTTACTGTCTTGGAGACTTCCATTCTACCTGGTATCTCTATTTCTCTCACTCTTGAAAACTTTGAGTTCTTTCCCAGGGTTATGAGGATACTGTGTCCTTGACTTTTAGCCAGCCACACCCATACTGTCAAATTTGAGAAAGGATACAGAATCCCACTTGTTGTGTAATATCCAATGTTAGGAGACTGGCATACGACAAGGCAGCAGGCCTGTCATCCTTCCATGGATCTCTTAAGTATCTCCTGATCATCTCAGGGGAAAGAATTGCTTTTCTTTACTAAGAAAAAAGTTTTGAAAAGGATATGGGAAGAATTTATTTCCCCAGACATGCTATAATGAAGTATGACTAAAGTGTTGGTTGGCCACGGTGGTGTGCAAATCTGTAACCTTAGATCTTGGGAGTTGGAAGCAGAAGGGTCAAGAGTTTAGAGATAGTCCTGAGCAACATGACAAGTTCCTGAATCAGAAAATGGGCTTAAGGTTTATAAGACACTGCGTTGAACAAAATAGTCTAGAATTTTGGAAAACAGAAATGCAGCTTTTGTTACCTCATCTCTCTTCTCAATCCATCTCTTTAGCGTTCTTCTCTTACTCCTCTTTCTTTCTTAACTTCATCTTCTCCCATCTCTTCCAGAATTAAAATCTCAGCTACATATCCATCTATGTATCTATCACCTATTATCTGTCTGTCAGACTTTTTTTTTTATCAGACTTTCATCATTTTAACTCCTGAAGTTAACACCTTAAAGAAGGGATGGTTTATCTTAACTCAGTTTCCAAAGCTTCAATCCATCATGGTAGGGAGTGCCTAACAGAGCAGAGCATCTCATATCAAGATCAGGTGGAAGAACAGGAAGGGATAGTATGAGTATGATATATAACAAGATAGGGGCAGAGATAAACTTTAAGACAGCCCCCACCCTAGTGACAACTTCCCAGTCACCAGCTTCTTTAGTTCTGTAGCAGTTCCTGATATTTCCAAAGTCACTACATATAACAGTATCAGGTGAAGACCAAGGTTGCCATATGATGCTGTGAGAAACATTTCACAATAACCATATTATCTTTTCCTCTTCTCTTCTTCTTTATCTTTCTCATACTGCTCCTTTTTTCTTATTCTCCTTTTCCTCCCTTCTTCTATTTGTCATATATCATCTATCTGTAATCTATCCTGTATCTACCTATCACCTATGATTCATCTATGGGTCTTTATATTATTCATCAATTTCTGTAACATTTATATTCTAGTTATCATCAAGCACCTGTCTATCATCCATTATCATCCTCCATCATCTATCTATCTATCTGTCTATCTATCTATCTATCTATCTATCTATCTATCTATCTATCTATCTATTATCTATCTATCATCTATCTATCTATCATTTATTTGTGTATCATTCATACTATCCCCATCATAGAGCACATAATGTATAATGTTATATTTAGCCTAAAAGAGGGGTCCAGTCTCCATAACTGTGATAACTACCTTTCATCATTAAGTTCTGGCACATTATCAGTCTGACATCTTGACAGGCACCATAGTTAGATGTAAGCACTGAGTACAGAGAGACTGTCTACACATGATGATGTCACTGTAATTATTTTCATGTGCTTAGATTAGAGCACTCTTTTGACAATTTATAAAGCATGGTTTAAATTTCTTTGCTGCAGACAGTGAAGTTTGGGCTTTGAAACAAATCCCAGTTGGGGTCTGCAATGTAAATTGTCAGCATAGAAGGATTGGGACTCCAGCAAGTACCCAAGAATCTCTAAAAATCCAAAGGCCTTAGCAGGAGCTACAAAAAAAAAAAAAAAGATGTAGATGTTATGAAGTCGTTTAAGTGATGTTTATAAGGAATAGACGATTTTGCTCTCAGATCACCAGGGGAAACAAGGAAGAGTGGATAGAAAAATATAAGAGAATAAAATGAGCCTTTATGTTGTAAGTAATAGCACGTTCCTGTCCTTGAGGTGGAGAGTCTGATGTAGAAGTTGTTTCCCTCTGTCTTTAACATGCTGAGGGTCAGTATTCCCTTAGACACAGAATATGTTTCTTTCTGAAACAAGGCTATCGGCAGCATTTGTTAATATAAATGTTTAACTTTATTTCTAGGATTTCCTTTGTTTATGTGTTTCACATTGATGGTTTTTATTTGAAACATAGTAATACTACCTATTTGTTGGGCATGGGTTTAATTCTACACATTTTATAATGCATGTTAATATATAAAATCATATTTATTAAGTATATTTATTAAATATTTATTAAATCATGTATTAAATATACATTAAATCAAGGTAATATCAATTTCCTCTCAAACATATATTACATTTTTGTTCTGGGATGTGTCAGGTTCCCTATCAAGGTCCTCTAAAGCATATAGCAAATGCTCTAGATATGTTATACAGCTGTCATCCAACTGTGCAGTAGAACCCTAGAATTTAGTCTTTGTCTGATCGTGTTTGGGAACATACTATATTCAACTCTCTTCCATCTGCTTCATCTTTTCTAGACTTTAATGACCACTGATTGACTTTTTATTCCATTAAATCAATTATTCACTTCCCCATCAGTGAGAATATACCTTATGCCTTTCTGTGTCAAGTTTCTTTCCTTTACAATAACTTCCACCTCCCACTTCTGTTAGCATCTCAAAGAATAATTCCATGCTGTCCTATTTGGTTTTTCTCTTGTTCTACTTCCAACATTGTGTTTATTAATTGCTTTAAAGTGAGGCAAAGTAATCTGTCTCACATACTAAGAGGAAGAAATGAAATATATGCCTCTGGTTTATAAATGAGGGCATAGTTTATTTTGTTTGTTAGTTTGTTTGCTTTGAGATAAGGTTTACGGTAGCCCAGTTTTACCTCCAACTCTCTGTTTATCTGAAAATTACCTCAAACTCTTGGTTATCCTACTTCTACCACTGAAATGCTAGAATTACAAGTCTCTTTCTCCATGCTTAGCTATAGATGTGTGTTTTAGTGGTTACCTCATCAATACAGGTGGTAACTTATACCTCACACTCAGTTAGGTTTATGATTTAATTCAGTGGGCTTTATCTGACATTGCTTCCTGGATATTCATATGCATACTCTTATCACAGGAGAAACCTCATGATGCATGACCTCAAGGGCTGAAGGGCAGGATTACGTACAGGAAAGTGCTGAATAACAGCACATGACTGCAAGATAAGCATAAAATATCTCTGAGCTTTTACAGTCAAATGAAAACAAATTTTGAAATACAGTGAGCTTAATTCTTTAATAACAGTATTGTAAAATGAGATTGATACAGGCTCATGTTTCTCAAAATGAATGACTTTTAATATGCTTTGTGTGCTATGGTACAGGACCTTCAAAAACTCCAACAGATCTAAAAATACCCCTCCCACGTGTAATCAAAGCAATCATTGCTTATAGACATTTTGTCTCTTAGCAGCCACACTGTGTGTCAAGCTACAACTAAACCTATGAGATGGACATAGAATGAATGACCCTATAAAAGACTTCTCAGTGAATCTTGTGTAGTAGGTATTAAAGTAAGGATGTCATATTTATACTCTCAGTCAAAAAAATAGTTTTGTCCTCTGCTTTAACAATGCCAGAAAAGAGGCACTTGGAAGTGAAAGAACTTGCCCAAGTTCACAGTCAGGTCTTTGCGTAACTATCATGCCACACTCCAGAAAAGTCAGCGGTAGGACTGAATTATGGTTGAAAAGTTTCATTTGTAACTTGGGAAATATATGCGATGTGGGGAGAGCTAATGAAGTTTAGACTGAATGTGTACTGTTAAGATAAACACAGCCATACCAAGGACCCCAGTGACAGATCCATTTGGTGGAAAATCCTTTTCCAGGTCTAGCTCAGCAGAATCGCAAAGCCTTTCCCTGGACTAAGTATGGGTATTGATCAAGAACTTTTGACCTTTAGCTAAAACCATGGTATGCAGAAACTATCAATAACAACTTTCTCTTTTTGAATGACAGCCTGTCCTTCCCTTCTTTCATGCTATGTGTAATAAACCCGCTGGGGTTCCTGGCGGCCATCAGTGCATCTCCATCAGAGAGCACAGCTCATTCAGTCCAACTCTTCTGTGTTTGGCTCTGGGTCCCTCATTCCCCATCCCTCTAGTTAGAGCCGTCCCTGAAACCATGCAGGCCTCAGCCACAAAAGTGACATGAAAGCATGAAGTAATGAAACACTACAGCTAGGCATGGTTCAGCAAGGAAAAGCTCTTGCCACCCACCTGATCACCTGAGTTCAATCCTCATGCACCACGTGGTGAAAGGAGAGAAATATCCCCCTCAAGTTATCCTCTGGGCTTTTTATTGGTGCTACACGCTACACTGACAAACAAAATACAGACATACACACACACACACACACACACCATTACATATTAGCATGTGACTTTTGAATATCAGGTAAAGTTATATTGCTTGTAATCCCAGACCTCAGGAGCAAAAGACTCCAAAAATGGAAATATTAATGTCCATTTGGTTACACAGTAAGATAGTTAATTCCTGGATTAAATAGTCAGGTCCTGTCTAACTGAAATAAATTATGAAAGGCAGAACCTCCTTCAGAATGTTTGTATACAACCCCTAATTAACAAATGACCTATTCTATCTATAGTCTTTAAAGTTTGCTGTTAAAAAATCGAGTTTCCTATGTTAAATAATTTCTGTGCTATGGTAAGCTATCCCTCACTGTAACATGATTCAACTTATTCTTAAGAATCACATGCAATTCTTAAGTAAGACCTTATAATTATAAAAGATAGTTCACGAAATGTTACATGCTAATGCACATATGTCAAAAGTTCCACCCTGTAATTTTCTTGAGATTTATTTAACAAATACATTTGAATAATATTAAGGCTACAGAACTGTTCGCCCTCCTATAAGCCTTTTTTATAAACAAATATTTTTTATTTAATGTGAATTCAGTGTTTCTGTGGTCCTAATATACCTTAGTAAGCCTTGACTTGGTTACTTTTAGCTTAACTTAAATTCATGCATAACACATTAAACATTGTTAGTATTATATATTAGGATTTATATAATAATTTTATTATAACTAAAACATTCTAGGCTTGTGCTATTGACTTCAGTAAGCATTCATTTTGCCTCTTGACAGTAATACATTAATAATTAAGTATAATGCATATTTTAGAAGATTTAATTAGTGACATCTTCCATTTGTTAGTTTAATATTTAATAATTCTTTGATACATTTTGTTTTCCCCCCAACTGTGGTGAGTTTTGCATATCACCTTTACCATATGTATTTCCTAGCATCTTTTTAATAATAAATCTTTATATTTTAATGTCAGAACATCAGAGCAGCTGATGTTGTGACATTTTGAAAATTCCCATGCTATTTTAATGATGCTAGAAGAACCAGGAGGCAACAAGGATGTTTGAAAATGCCATATAGACTCCCTGTTTCTCTCATGAATATTTAGTATGGAATTATTGCCCTATTCTTGCTTTCTTTTTCTTTTCTTTCTTTTTGTTGTTGTTGTTGTTTTGTTTTGTTTTTGAGTCAGGGTTTCTTTGTAACTTTGGAGCCTGTCCTAGAACTAGCTCTTGTAGACCTACCTGGCCTTGAACTCACAGAGATTTGCCTGCTTCTGCCTTCCAAGTGCACTAAAGATGTGCGCCACCACTGCTCAGCTTATTTTTTTTTTTGATTAAACATACAAGTTAACAAGTTTTAATTCTAAACTGCATCTCTAAACTGAGCTTAATAATTTTTTAAATTAAAGCAATAACATTGAACAATTTAAGTCTCTCTCTATAAATATATATGTATAAATTACATATGATATAGGTTTCATTTTGTCATAAAATATTTCTGAACATATAAAATTGAACATCATTAAAATATATGTTCCCTACTTCTATTTATGAAAGTGTTGTGTATACTTATTCTGTGCTGTAAGTAGAATATGCCCTGTATGAATGTCATATTTTATGTTCTATAAATAGCTTCTAATTTCAGTGTTTGGTGAAAAGGTGATTGTTTTTTAATTTAGTGTTTGTCTTTCTACTTTTAACCTGGGAAATTCAGAAGACTTATTTTTCACTGTGAGAATTTTACGATTTAATCATAAAAGAAGTGGTAGCCTCTGGATTTCTGCTGGGACATTTGTGGCTCTTTCTTTCTGACTGTTAAACCTGTGCTTGTGAGAACTCGCTACCTAAACCATCCTGACTCAGGGTACCGCCTTAGGCACATATTTTGACTCCATATGAACACAGACTTGAATTGGCACCCGAAGAAGTGCAGTCAGGGCTTGCTGTGTGTAAAGACTGTGAGGATTTATGCTCTCTATCGCTAGCTTAAATTCAGGTTGAAAAATCAATCATCCCATTCCTGATTAATCCAAAAGTGAAAAAAAATCATCCATCTATACCATGAAAACACAAGGACTGAACAACTACAAATGATAGAAAAAGTAGCTTATCACTGAGGGAGAAGTGGATGCTGCGCTTGGCAACTTCCGTCACTTTTGTTTTCCTAGTGATAGAACAATAATTCTGGGAAATGAACATTTGCCTATTTTCATGTGACCTTTCCGAGGGTGGCCTGAGCAAATCAGAGCATTGACAACAGCTCATAGAAGATATTCAAGTCTAGCTGAGAAACCATGAATTTTCTGGAGTGCCTTACGGTGGTACAGATGGTGTGAAAACAGCTGTACTCCTGAGAGCCACACCCAGGGTTGGGGATTACTAGTAAAGGCTGACTTCATGGAACTTTGTGCACAGATTCCAGGCAGTGAAAATGAAGAGTGTCCTCTACTACCAGAGACTGAAGAGGAACATTGTGAAGCTTCTGGAGAAGTTCCAAAATTCTTATGAGTTTCATGACTTTTCTGAACCTGATGGGTTTGACGAATATCCTAAGTCTGGAGACATTTCATGAGGGAATGTTTCAAATCTGAGGGAGTAGCTTCAAAATATCACATCAAGCATAAAACATTTAATGATGTTCTGTACATTTATACTGCTTAAGCGAGTATTAAACCCGACTCAAGATTGAGTAGTACCTTGTCTTTTAATTAAAAAAAGGAACAAAGTATTTTTTTAGCTGCTCAAACATTGAAGTATATTTAATCTTGTTGTTGACTTCCAGTTGCAGCATCTCTCACTAAATGTGTGTATGTCTTCTGTTTGTGTCTTTTAGCATCCCCGTCAATTAAGCTTTTGGTGGATGATCCTATAGTTGTAAATCCTGGAGAGGCCATAACATTAGTGTGTGTTACAACAGGAGGAGAGCCCACGCCCTCTCTCACCTGGGTCAGATCCTTTGGGACTCTACCTGAAAAGATTGTTTTGAATGGAGGGACGCTTACCATACCTGCCATCACCTCAGATGATGCTGGTACTTATAGCTGCATTGCCAATAATAATGTGGGAAATCCTGCAAAAAAATCCACCAACATCATTGTGAGAGGTAAGTTGGTCTGAAGAGGAAATAAATATTGTCATGTTTAATTTAAAAATACTTTCTCAGATATTGACTTTGTATGCCAGTTATTGAGAAAATGTTTACAAAACTTGGATAATATGTAACCATATCTGGAATCTGAAAAATCTTAAATCCTAATGATACTTTATTTGCATGAAAGAAATTTACAAAATACTTACAATGATGTGTTGACTTGTACTTATATAAGTAAAACATAATTAATAAAGTGTTATGTAAAATATACATAGAGCATATGTCAGTTTAGACATTTAATAATTTCGTAAACTTTATGATTTATCCATATTTATAGAACCTCATTTATGTGAAGGCTTTACATTTTGATATATAGAGAGTTATATGTGTTCTTATACTTAAAAGATTCTACTTACATATACTGAATATAAAATAAATATAAAATACAATGATAATTGCATGATGTGGTTTGGAAAGTATAAAAGTAGATATGAAAATATTAAGTTCTTTTCCATTGAGATTATTAGGAAATATATAAAGACATTCATACTCACTTGAGTAAGGTGTCAAAAGACATCATTGAAACAAAGACTTGAAAAAGTCAGAAAAAAAAGAAAAGCTTATTTGAGGGACTAGAGCAAAATATGTATGAGCTCCTAAAATGGCAGCAACAGGGAGATTGTTGTGATGGCTACCAGCTAATATGTTGATGGTGGATATAGCCCCACTATTGAAAGAGATAAAGGAGTTAAGAAGAACTTCAAAAAGAAGTTATATTCTTTGTGTCATAGTTGCTTAACACAGGACTGGATAGGGATGGAGATGAACAATGAGATGTCACAGGAGCAAGGAGAGGTCCTTTGCACACAACAGATTATTCTGTGAGTGAAACCTAATTAGCTCCATTGTCATTAATGTGTGGTATTTTTGCGAATTATTGTAGTGATTTTAGTGACCCCAGCTCATCATGTCCATGTACAAAGATGATTAAAAAGACACTCCTTGACAAAATTATACTTTTAAGAAAATGTAAATTACTATAGTGCAAACCAAAACACTGTGGTTTTTGGCCTCAGCTGTAGAATTGTTAGCCATAGTATAGTCAGTAACTGTAAGGGGTTAAAGTAGTCACTTCATGCATCATGATAAAATGAAATAGTACCGATAAAATTACCATAATGCCTCTTCATGGGATTAAAATGGTTAGACCCAATAATCCTGAGTTGATTATTAGTACTATCAAAGTGAGATTCTTTTTTAATTTAAATAACATTTTTCCCATTTATTTTACATACCACGCAGTTTCCCCACCCACCACCCACCTATCCTCCTGGCCTCTCCTTTTTTTCCACTAGGGTTTGTTATGTTGAGGAGCCAGAATCTATCATCCATCATACACCAAGTGTTTACAAATGAAAGAAATGGGAGCAGAGGGGGGCGGAGGATGCCGTCAACAGTATTTATTTTCTGTCTGTTTGTTTGTGTTTGTTTTTAAAACGCCTATATTGTCAAGGAGATGTAAAATAGTCTGTCAAATCGTGCTGTCAGATTGACATGAAAACATTGTAACACTTAGCCTGAAGTGTCACAGATCCAATAGTGAATACCTTATTATATTGTTTTATCAAAGAAGCAAGTTCACTTGAGAAAAAGTGATGAGTTCAATCTAGTTTACATAGTACAGTCATTTATAACACTAAATCCACGGGCAGACAAAACGTCATTGTTTTTCAGGCATCCTCCAGGAAAGAGGAAATATGCAGCAATGCACCCTACCCATTTCTTGCCTCTCCTTGTCATCATTACAAAGGACATCTCCTCTTACCTAAGTAACATGAACTAAGTAAAGCCTTAACAATTATTTCTCTGATACACAATTTCTTTATTCTTATTTAACTTTTCTGGAATGTATATTTTCATTATCATACTATCTTACCAGTGGGACTTCTCAGTACTGACAACATTCAAATAATCAGCAAATTGAGGTTGTATTTAATCTTACTGAATATAATAATTGTCTAATGGACACTATGTTAATCTGGAGAGAATACTATACTAATTCCAGGAATCTGTCTTCTATCCAATGGCAAGAAAGTAAGCTTAAAAAAAAAGATTTTCTCTTTCTATTGTTTTTAATAAGTTATTCTCTAGACTTTTGAATGTGTATAACTGCATAGGGTCTCAGTTTCCCTGTATCACAGAGGAGGCAAAGTACAGAATTCTGGACTTACCTCCTTTTGTGATTGTCTCTAACTAACTGGGAATCTGTAGGGATATCAAGGATATATTGTTCTTAAAAGCAGCATTTCAACCTGTGAGTGTCTACACCCAGAAGAGTATATAGAGTTTAAAGAGGAATAAAATGTCAGACACATTTCTGAACTCTTTGTTTAATCTTTTCAGTTTTTATTTAAATTATTTCATACATAATATTTTGATTATATTTATCCCCTTCTCCAACTCCTCCCAGTTCCTCCCCACCTTCCAATTGATCCAACGTCATGACTCCCATCCCATCACAAAAAATAAAATCAAAACATGAAAACCAATAAGACAAAATAAAAATGCCTAACAAGCAAAACTTAAAAACAAATGCCTACAATACCTTAATTAATTAATTAATATTGAGTTTATTTTTTGCTGGCCAACTACTTCTGAACATGGGGATGTCCTGGAATATGATCTAAACACTCAGTGACACTCTATTGTTTCCTTTTGCCAGGAAGTATCAATTGCACATATTTTCTTGGTTAAACATAGAACTTCTTGTCCACTTCCACCTATCCGTATTGGGACCCATTTGTCTTAAACTTGTGTAGTCTTTATGAGTGCTTCCTCAGTCTCTGAGACTTTATATGCACATCAGCCCTGTTGTGTCTGGAGGACACTGTTTCTTTGGCTCTTAGAATCTTCTGTCCCCTTTTCTACATAGATCACTGAGGCTTGAGCACAGGGTTTTGATGGAGACATTGTATGTAGAATTGAGTGTCCCAATATCTTTTGCTCTGTACACATTGCCCACTTGTGGGTCCTGTGTTAATTTCCATATACTACAGAAAGAAGCTTCAATGAGAAGCACTGGAACAAAGCACTTACTTACAGATATAACATGTCCTTAGGAGACATTTTGTTGTTATATTCCTTTAGCAGACTAGTAGTTTTAGGATTTTCCCTATGCTCATAATCTATCTAGTCTCAGATTCTTGTCCTCTTTAGCAGTGCCAGGGACAGGTATATGTTTTGTCTCATGAAATGTACTTTAAGTCCAATAAATAAGTGTTTGACCACTCCCATAACATTCATGTCACTGTTGCTCTAACATTTCAGCTAAAATCAGGAACAAGACATCTTCTTAAAAATGAAAATGTTTCAAAGTAAAATATATGTGTGATTTATATATATTGTTTTCTGTATGCAATGTCTCATTCCATAAATATAGCCAGCTCAAACTGAAAATGAATCTCATGGTTTACAGTCTGAGTAGAACATTTATGACTAAGGCAGAAATACTTCTCAAATGATCCTTAAAAAGTTTACAGTGATTGAGGCATATTTTCCTAAGTCAAGCAAGAAGCAGTTGCCTGATAAATGTGAACAGAAAATTATGTTGATTCCTAATCTCATCCTGGGTGGCTGAGCTCAGTGCATTCCATACTCCTACTAGATAATGTGTTATTTCCATCTGAAGTTTTTTTGTTATGATTTGCTAGTTTTAGAAATGTCCACACTTCTTCTGTCATGATTAAGACGCTATTGAACAAGCATGGAAATAATATATTCAAGAAATTCTCAGCGTATTTTACTGTACTGTGGGATGTTTAAATTGCTACAGTGCTTTCAAATCATAAATGTATATGGGATCCAAAATAGCATCAAACTCTAGCTGTGTTTCCTTGGATGCAGTTCAGGTCCATTTGGGGCCGGAAACCGGCAGTGAGAACAGGAGATGAAGTATGGGTAACTTTCCTTCTTTACCTCTGTCAGTTCTCCGCTCCTCTCTCCACCATCCCTTTTCCATACCTTCCTAATAGAGACCACCCTTACAAAGAGCTTTTCCTTTGTTCCCATGCATCGTTAGTGGTCTCGAGAGATACTTTTCGCAATAAAAAAACATCTGTGTACACTGAGAACTGTTCAGTTTGTTGTGGGTGTAAAAGGAGGAAAGAGGGTGGAGAAAGAAGGGATAGAAAGGGGTAAAGGAGAGGTGTAAAAGTGACCCAAAGTATTATAAGTATGTACCGTGTGTAATAATTTGTACAATTAATACATGACAATAAAATTCAAAGAAAACTATATCCTCTAACGAGACTCTCTAAAGAAACCATTAACATGGAACATTTTTGAACATTCCATTATTTCAGCAGATTCTCTCTTTTTCTCTCTTTCTTTCTTAGTAGCATCCAAATAAATGCGGCACAACATGAGATCATTTTTTTGGGACATTCACCTCTATATAGTCAAAGCATTTAATATTAATTCTGTAAGACCATGCAGGTCCCTGTGTGATATCTCCATCCATTGAGTATTAGAGTCATGAAGGTATGATTCCTTCTAAGGTTTGTTTTTTGAACACCCAGAGTCTATCACCAGACCTCACCAAAACATAGTTTTCAATATCAAATGAATCAAGCACAGTGGAGAACAATTATTCCCAAACCCAGAGTCTAGAGAGATCTTCCACAGGACATCTTGAACTTTGCAAAAACTTACATATCAGTAGTTCTCATTGTTCTATCTTTAATTAAATCTATTATCTGACATTCTTCTACTTTTTAATCACATATTCAATCTATGAACTAAAGAATGAGGTATTTTATATGTCTTTTGATAAGTTGATGAAACACATTTTTGTAGAATTTTCTGGATTCCAATCTTTGGTAAAATAAGTCAGGAATATTCTATTATTTAGACTAATGATAATATTAAAAATGAGGAAAATGACAGTGAGTTTGTATTCTTGAATGTGACCTACAAAATCTCTCCCTGCCTCTAACATCATAAAATTATATGACCATATCTTCCCATATTTGATACCATCTGATACAATCATTGTTCTTTTTATTAGCATATCTCCCTTGGTTTGCTAAACTAATCTTCACACTAATCTTCCTGTAGACACTTTACCACAAAATCTGGCAAGATAGAATATGCTGAGTCAGTTGGTTTATGTGTTATTTAAGAAAGAAGAGAAAAATAATAACTTAGGGCTATGACCTTGAGTAGAAATTTTATTCTAATTTATTCTCAAAAGGTCCGTTGTCATTAAAGGACCAGTCACTGGGTTGACACTTTTGGGAGTCGAACAAACCTGAGAATGAAGCAGACTGGAAAGTCTTTAGATAATTGCTGGTTCGCATGATGTCATCCTCAGATAACTCATTTAGTAGTACTGAGTAGATTGTTTTTATTAAAGGAATATTTTAATCAGCTCTGATTAAAAAAAACACACAAAAAAAAAACTTCAGCAAAGGAAACCTTAAAGGAAAAGTTTTATTCTGACTGACAGCTTATAGAGCATCTATGACCACTTGACTCTGCTCTCTGTGGACCTCTGGTTAAACATAACCCCAGGGCAGAAGCATACATGGAGCCATATGCTGGATGGAAGATGACAGAACTAAAGCTAAAACAACCCCTTTAAGGACATAACCCCAATGACTCACCGTGTTAGCTATTTCTGTCTCCTAGGTTCGCATCTCCTAACAGCTCATCAAAGCACGATCCCATCAATGGATTCATTCATTGACAGGTTCAGAGTCTTCATGATCGAAGCACTTCTCCAAAGCAGCTAAGCCTCTGTAAAGCACATAACACTTGGAAGGAATTGTCAATATAAATCAAGACTAAGACGGCAGCAAATGCTGTAGATGCCCTTTGATGGACAAAGTATCAAATAATTTACAGACAGGCTTTAATGCTACAACTGAATTCATGGTGCTCTGTAAGCTATACGCTTCAAAACATCATGTTTCCTGGAGGCTTCAATACTCACGTTATGTCTAACTTTCTTCCTAATCTCTTAATCTTTTATGAATCCATTTCCTGAATTTTTGTAAAGTAGCAATGTAAAACCATTTTCCTCTTTCCATTTCAAAGTTGTTTCAACATTTTTGTTGATCATAATCTATTTTGGTGACATAATTATATGATTTCAATATTGAGTTAAATTCACCTTTTCAGAGAAGGTCAATATGTACTAACTGGGGACTGAATATACATTTCCCTAGTTGCATAGAAATATAGTGTAACATCACAGAACATCATAAACCCCATTTTTAAAATTTAATTTAATAAAATTATCTATTTTATAACAATAAAATAAGTAATAAAATGAAATTAAATTTAAACAAATGTTAATATTCTTAATTCCAGTTTATATGCATGGATGAACTGACTTCAAAATTTTAATTTTATTTTTAAACTTATTTATCCTGAAACAATAATTGAAAGATGCATTAGCACAGTAAACATTTCAAAATATTCCTCCTTATAGTTATTGGTGGGAAAACTTATTATAAAATTCTATGGCTAAAACTATTAGCTTTAAAATTCACCAGTTCTAAGTAATAACAGCCACCTGTATCAGTTATGTATCTGCTATGTACCAGATAGAACACATGCACTAAAGGCATTAACATTTTAGGTTTATGGGCTAATGAATTGACTCTTGGTGTTTTTGCAGAAGACGTGAATCCACGTCCCAGCATGCAGGACAAGTAATTCAAAACCAACTGTAAAACCAGCTCCGGAGGATCTGATATCCTGTTCTGGCCTCCACAGACATCTGCACATGTCTGCACACATGCACGTATGCACACACACAATTCTCAAAAAATATGAGATTATGAGATAGAAGTATGAATATTTTAAAGAAAGTAAAATTTATCAGAGATCTATTAAGCAATTTCTCAAATCAAGCTGCATTTCAGCAATAAAACCAAAAATCATAACCAGGCTTTGGACCACTGACATAACAAAGGTAACTTTCAAAATTTAGCCAGATTTCCACCAATAATTTACTTTCTCTAAAATATTTGAACTGAGTGAGGTCAATCTCTCTCTCTCTCTCTTCTGCCCCCTCTGTGAGTTTCACCCCAGGAGTCTCCAAGCCATTTCGGGGCGATCCTCTACTTTTGTAGAAGAAGTAGACCTTAGAGGCATACTAGCAACAAATTGAGTTTGGGAACATATTCTCTTTTTACTTACTAAAACAACAAACTACAGCAATATTCCAAAGGGAGATAACATTGGAATATACAACCTCTTTAAATTAGAGCATGTTTGGGATTTTGCTTTTTTTTCTTTGTTACTGTTGTTTCAGGGGTTTGTCATTCATATTCTTTCTTCAGTAACCCCAAGCATATGTTTATTGACTTTTTCAGTGCTAACATAAAATACACAAATTATTATTTTTTAACAAGAATACATTGTGAAGGACTTGGCATTACAATGATTTTTCCAGCTGTCTTGCAAGTTATTGCACAAAAAATTTAATAATTTCTTGTAATTGGATCAATGGGATCACATAGAGAAAGATACAAAAAATATTTATACAATTAAAATGTTAAGTATAAACACAAAAGAAAATGAGCTACTCTAAATATTCATTAATTGTGTAAAGACGATGACCAACTCTCAACCAAAATGTTAATATTCATTAGTTGGAAATGTGTTAGATAGAATTTAACATATTTTATGCTGAATAAAATTTTTAATGGCAATTATTTCTGATATTTTAATTATAGTCAGTAGAATGTTACACAGATCCCCATGGTTATCAAATTCAGTTTTTAGCCACCAGTATCTTCATTTTATGATCATTATTAATAAAAGAACTTCTAAAATTATACAAATACACCCTTTCCTGTCCCAAATCACACTGCCTGTTTGATGAATGACTTCCCATAAGGCCATGTGCAGATAATACTAATCTCTTTTCTCCATTTAGTATTCTGTGCTCCTTAAAACTTTCTTCCCAACTTCACCACATATACACACACACATACAAAACCATACCAGAGAGACTTATTTTACATTGTTCTCTAGCTCTAAAATAATCTTAGTGTTCTCTTTTTGAAGATTGACTAGAGCCATATCAATTCTAAAAATGATTAGTTTTATTTGCTGCCATCTGATAATAGATAGCTTGGTTTTAGGATCTAAATTTTTGTTTGTTCATTGAAATAGTATATGAAGAATCTCACAAAATATGTTCTCAAAAAAGTTCCATTTTGATATTGTATTATCTCACATTTGCTTTTGTATTGCTATTGTTATTCTTAAATAACATTTATATTTATTTGTATTATTAAAATTTAACCTCTGGTCTGTGATGGCACACTAAAGAGGGAGAAGCAGGTAGACCTCTGTGAGTTTGAGGGCAGCCTGTTTTATAGATCAAGTTCCAGGCTAGTCAGGGTTACACAGAGAAACCTTGTCTAGAAAAATCAGAAATAAACCTGACACATCCTGCTTACAGATAGAACCTCTCTTATCATATTTATACTGGATAACATGAAATGTTTCAATTTCTAGATGCTCTAAAAATCAACACAGTCTGAGCCATAAGTCAGATTCAGCCACCTCTCCTCTGCGTGTCAATTAAGAGCATCAGAATAAGAGTGGAAAGCAGAAAAAGGAGATTTTTTCCCAGTGTGGCAACACTAAAAGAAACAAAAGAGATTCAGTAATTACTCCAAATGCAATTTAGGGATCCTGAGTGTGAATGAAGCTTAAATGGATAATGCATGTATTTTATTTCATTTTGGTTTGTTTATCTAAAAGTATGGTTGTAGCGTTTAAAATGATTTCAATTTTTGTTTCTAGTTTTGTTTTTTTTTTGTGACAGAGATTCTCTGTACACAGCTCAGCTGTGACTGTATTGGAACTTGCTTTGCACACCAGGATGGCCTCTAATTGACAGAGATCTGCCTGTCTCTGCCCCCCACGTGCTGGGTGCTTATAAAATTATTATGAATATTTTTAAAATATGGTAATATGACTCTGTGTGTAGAGACACTTTGCCTAAGGCCTGGGACCTGAATTTGATACCTGTGACTCACATGGGGAAAGAGAACCGACTCAGGCAAGTAATTCTCTGACCACCACAAACACACTTACACTCACATACAGAGAGAAATGATGAATGACAGATAGGCAGATAGATAGATGGTAGGTGATAGATAGATAGATAGATAGATAGATAGATAGATAGATAGATAGATAGATAGATAGATAGATAGATAGAGATAGGAACCTTCCCCTATATATTTATGTAAGTGTAGTCACATGTAAAAATACCAATACACATGCAAGCAATTTCTCTTTCTCTCTCTCTCTCTCTCTCTCTCTCTCTCTCTCTCTCTCTCTCTCTCTCTCTCTCTCTCTCT
>NC_022009.1:5339273-5351307 GCF_000317375.1 Microtus ochrogaster | reverse complement strand
ACACACACACACACACACACACACACACACACAGGCACATACCACTCTCATATATATGTGAAAGAAAAATAATATTATTTTGGCCCAGCCATGGTGATGCACACCTTTAATCCCAGAATTCGGGAGGCAAAGGCAGACAGATTTCTGTGAGCTTGAGGGGAGCCTAATCTACAGAGATAGTTCTAAGACAGTCAGAGCTGTTACACAGAGAAACCCTTTCTCAAAAAACAAAAAAAAATAATAATAAAAAAATGTAATAGTCTGTCATTTATTCTCTATAGAATTTGTTCAAGGATTATGTTTTATTTCTTCAGAAATATTTCTCTTTTTCTCTTTCTATTTCATCTTATGGCAAGTAGCTGGCATATTTTTATTCTTTGAGTCCACTGGAGATTCGGGTTGGTTTGACAATTCATTCATAATCATTCATACTCTTAATCCTTTCCTCCCTTCCTCCTCCACCTTTCTCAGATCACCCTTTTTTCTCCCTTCTCTTTCATCTCAAAAGTTTTATTCTGTACCCCCAGATGGCTGCTAACTATCTCTATAGACATGTATCCCATGCTGGCCTCCAGTTTATAAAGATCCCTCTGCCTCTGTGTCCAGAAAGAAGTGCAGACTGAAGGCCTGCACTATCCAGCTGATAATGGTATCTGTTGACATCTCTTACCCCTGCTCTCAGAACACCATTTCTCAGAGATTCCTAACTACCCGATTATTTGCTAAAGGCTTTGCTGGACACTTCAACCTCTTGCTAAATTACAGAAACAAGAAAACAACTTGGGGAAAAAAAACTGTTTCAGTGGGTATCCCCATCATGGTCTTGACCTTTTTGCTCATATAGTCACTCCTACTCTTCAACTGGACTTTGGGCGCTCATCCCTGTGCTCCACTGTGGGCCTCTGTCTCTGTTTCCATCAGTTCCAGGATGAAGGTCCTTTCATGTAATTTAAGATAGGCATCAATCTACTACAGGGCCAGGCCAGTTCAGGCACCCTTTCCACTATTGTCTTAGCTGGGGTCATCCTTGTGGATTACTGAGAATCTCTCTAGTTCTAGGTTTCTTGCTAGCCCCGTAATGGCTCCCTCAATCAAAAAATCTCTTTCCTTGCTCTTATCTCTGTCCTTCCTCCATCTTGACTCTCCCTTTCCATCAAGTTCTCCTCCCCCCTATTCCCTTCCTTCCCCCTTTCACCCTCCCTTCTGCCCCCACCCCATGCTCCCAATTTTGCCAGGTGATCTTGTCTATTTTCCCTTTCCAGGAGGACCTATGTATGCTTTTCTTAGGGTTCACCTTATTACTTAGCTTCTCTAGGATCATAAACTATAGGCTCAATATCTTTTGCTTTACAGCTAGTATTCACTTATGAGTGAGTACATACCATGTTCATCTTTTGGGGTCTGGTTTACCTCACTGAGGATAGTTTTCTAATTCTATCCATTCGCATGCAAATTTCAAGATGTCATCGTTTTTTTACCACTGAGTAGTACTCTAATGTGTAGATGTTTCACATTTTCTTCCATTCTTTGGTGGAGGGGCATCTAGGTGGTTTCCAGGTTCTGGCTATTACAAACAGTGCTGCTATCCCAGTCTTAATGACTATCAATTTACAGGAGGTCCTCAGCTAGAAAGATTTCATGCCCACTTCCCCTCTGCACCCTGGGATTCTGTCTGCCTTGAGCCTCAATGCCCCACTGTGTCTCAGGAACACTGTTTCCTTGTAGTCACACATTACCTCTGGATCTTGAGTCTTTCCCTCCTCTCTTACACAATGATGCCTGAGCCTTGGAAGGAGGGGATGTAATATATATGTCTCTTTTATGGCAGAGCACATTGTCACACATTCCCTGTCCTATGACTAGTTGTCTGTTTCTGAATTAATTTCTATCTATTGCATAGAAAATCTTCTCTGATGAGAATTTAGAAATACAATCATCAGTGGGTGTAATGATAAGTCATTAGTAGTCAGTTTAAAAAATGTGTTGATTTAGCAGAATAATTTTTCAGAATAAAAATTATGATAAAATATAAAAATATTGAAAACACAATGAATTTTCATGTTAAAGACACAAACAGTGTAATTTTATGATATAGTAATTAACAACACATAAACAATAATTGTAAAATGGCTCAATCATCAAACAATGAAAATTTAAATTGAGCAATAAATTTATATTCTTTTCCTTTTATTATTCAACATTTCTTGATTTCAGGTATTGTGTGCATAGAAAAGAATATGCTAATTGATGTGTATTTCCCCAGTGACAATTTAGAACGGATGCATAGTTACTAGCTAATATGTGATGTAATTTTATTTATAATTCAATCATGTCAGTTAAAAGACTTTTTTTTCAAAAAATAAATTCAGAGTATACCCCTTTCCTGACTAAGCTGTAGTAGAATTTTGTGAAAAATATATTACTTTCTGAAAGTTGTTCTGACAGTATTTAATATTTGAATAGAACAATTTGATTTTTATGATTTGATTTCAATAAGTTGTCCTATGCATCACTTCCAAACTAAAGATAATATGGCATAAACAAAGTAGAAATGAGGCTTTAATACATGTCTGATGAGATAATTTTTAATGGAGAAACAATTTTTGTGAATATTGAAAGAGTGCCAAAAACAAACTTTGTTTCTGAGAATTTTAAAAATAGTTTTTAAGATGGCGACATGGCGAATGATATAACATACCAGAAGGAGTTTACATGAATAAGTTTCAAAATTTGGAATATAAGGCCAGACAGAGAGGTAAATCTTAAGGCAAACTTCAGCAGACCGTGAGTGAATGGCACTTAAGAAACACTGAACTCTTCGGGAAATTGAAATAAAAATACAAGAAAAATGTAGGGATGTAGGAAAGATTGGTTTTAACATAATAGAGACTTGAATGCAAGTAAAGTTTGAGTTAAGCAAGCAGGGAAAATGTAGAGAAAATATTTTTATTAATTCTTTGATGATTTATATATTTTAATATTTACCTCCCCTTCACAAATCCTCAGATATCCACCCTACTTTCCTATACACTCAACTTTGAGTTATTTTCTTGTTTGTTACTTTATTATTATTGTTATTATTATTATTATTAATCCATCAAGTTCAATTTGTTCTGTCCAACTCTTCATGTGTAGGTTTTCCCCGCAGTGTGGTCCACCCACCAATAGTCCCACCATTAAAGGAAACTGACAGCTTCTTCTGCCTCCCAGCAGCTGTCAATGCCAACAACTCCTCTGCTAAGGGTGGGAGTTTGTGCTCAACTTCCTCCCTCTGTGTTGAAGTTTTGTCTGGCTTGAAGTGGCACATGCTATCACAATCACTATGAGCTCATTTGTGAAACTTCCCTATTTATCTGGAAAGTAGTTTTCCTGAAATCATCCACCACTTCTAGTTCTTACAATATTCTGGCCCCCTTCCAGGAAGATTTCTGAGCCTTGGATGAAGGAATGTTGATAGGGATGTCCCATGTAGGCACTGGCGTTGACAGTCTTCTATTCTGTAAGAGTGGAGCATTTGAGGGTCTTTGTGTTAATTGCTATCTACTGCAAGAAGAAGTTTCTCCAATGAGGGTTGGAAGATGCAATGTTCACAGCAATAACTCATTAGGAATATTTTAATACTATTTTATTTAATATTTTAATCCCTTTAGCAGAATAATAGTAGTATTTCCCCTGCTAGGCGCTAGGGCTTGTGTAGCATCAGATTTGGGGGCCTATTAACAATCCCAGGTATGAATTGCATTTTGTGCAGTGGGCTTTCAATTCAATCAGCAAATGATCAGTTACTCCCATAACACCCATGTTTCTGTTATAGCAATGGACATGGCTTGTGAGAGCCATCATTATTATAGTTCTCAGGATTTTCAGCTAAGTGAGATTGCTTGCCAACCAGCATGCCTGGGACTGGATCTGACTAGAGGTAATGAAGAAATGATAGTTATACTACATAAGTGATAGACACAAATACTCAAGAAACCTGGGGTCAGTTAGGAATGCATGCTTTGGTGCATGCTCTGATGGATACATATCTATTACTGTAGCAACCTAGGATCTCATCCTGTTTATTATGTACAGCACAGGGGGAGGAGTTAGCTGGTCTCAGTAGGAGGTTTCTGTGGGGGAGGAGTATCACTGTATAAACATTTAGGAAGAGGAAGCTGATGTTACTAGTTTTCTGTTGTTGTGGTTTTGTTTTGTTTTGTTTTACTATTTCAGTCATTTGTAAACACTTGTTTGTGTTTGTGTAGAGGAAGGTTTGCCTTTCTAATCCTGGCCCAGGGGAAAGGCATTGCAGTTTTGTATGGATCATATTCTTCAGTCCTTGACATAGCTGTCTCATGTCAAACAATACACATCCACTCAGAACTTCACTTGTTCCTCACGATTGATGATGACTTGTAATTCCAGTACCGTGCAGAGCACCTTCCAGCACTATGAAGTAGGTAGTAGGCATAAGGTTTGCTGGTGAGTATCAGCTTAGTTCCTCTGCTTTCTATGACTCAGCTCTGTGGTATCTTCAGCAGTAGGGTCATACCATCATTTTTGGGTAGTTCCATGAGGGTTGGGAATAGATTGTCATGTTTGGCACTCATTATGTCAAACTCAAGCAACAAAAGCAGAGAAAGTGCCAGAACAAGATTGATCCAGGGCTAGACCCATAACAGTTGAGTGAACAGAGGAAAGAGGTATCAATCAGATTTACTTGGCATGGAATTCCCTTTGGATTTTTATACATTATGTTGTTTCTCTCACTGAAGTTGTTGAGACTGACTTTGACACAACTAACATGCAGCTTGAGCGTGTAGCTTTGAGGACTATGAAATCAGATGCAGAGAGTTAAGGACATTGGAAAGGAAACATAAAACACCGAGGAGCAAAAAACCACCATAACATTTGAAGCATGTGTGTTATCTGTATGCCTTCCGAGTAAACCCAAGACAACTTCCAAACTGATCTTTACTTAGCATAGCATGACAGTACGTGGTACTATTTTACATGAAAAAAAATTGACCAATACATCTTTACAGTATTAATTATATTTTAATTATAATTCTTGATAAACTACTGCTTATTTGAATAGAGCAATGGCTCTGCCTTTTAATTGGTCGGTTTGCATCTTATTTCCAAAACAAAAAGTAGATAATAGAAATTTGCAACAAATTGTAGTAAAATTCAGTAAGCCTTGGGAATAAATAATTAGTAAATAATGTTAAAAGATTGGGTATCTCAAGATTTCCTTCATAAAATGTATTTTTAAATTATCCATTAAAATGTACACTTCTTTACTAAAGTTAAAGTCTTCCAAATGTCTTATGAAGGGAAATTAAGTTGTTCTGTTTTTTCCTACAAACAAGAGAATAGAAATATTTTTAAGCAGAAATTGTTAAATTAAGTATGAATACAATTTAGGCTTATTTTTGCTTTTGTGGGTGTCTAAGATAGTCAAACTTTGGTTTAGAATTATATTTTCCTTCTTTGTCTGAAATTACAAAGACTCTGCTCTAAAGCCCTAAAAATGCTTCTGTTATATAATTGATATTCACTAAGTGTCAGTTTAATTGAATTAAAAAACCTGTAAGCATTCCCCTTTCTATCATTCCCTGTGTTTGATTGAATTCTGGGTGACCTGCATATAGAAAAACAACATTTGACCCAAATAACATAGAACATTGGACAATTCATCTTTTGTCAATATGTCCTAAAGCTCTTATTATTGGCATCATTACAGATTTTTAATAATACTTTCCATAGTGAGACGACATTCAAAGGGATATTTTTGTCTGTCCTTGTCACTAAGACTTTTATTAGCAAATTTTAAATTACTATACCAAAATTTTATACTTATATATTTATATGTTAAGTTTACTCACCTGTGTTTCATTACTCTATATCATGTAGAAAGCTAAAATGCAAAGTAAAAACTTAATTCCATGATGATCTACTCTATCTTCTAAAATACTGAGTTCATGGAATCATGAAGGCGTAAGTCACAAACAATGCCACAGCAGTTTGGAATTATGATTAATAGGGTAATATTTATTTAAAGGGGAAAAAACTTACAGATCACCGTCAGCCCTCTGCACAACCAGGAAGGGAGTTTAGTCGCCGGCCGAGCAGGAAGTGAAGAAAGAGAGAGAAGGAAGTGGCCGCTTTTTTAAAGGGAGAGAGACCACGCCCCAATGGGCTGGTATCTCAGCGGCTATAGGCTGGAGGAGCGGAAGGACCTCCCGCAACAGAATCACATAATTTTCTTATTAAAGAGACACATTGGAAAGATGAACACAACTAAACGTATCTTTTGAGCAGTAGTGTCTTCATTTCTCAATAGGCAAAGGCATTTAGTTCATATCATTTCAATCATTAAATAACTTACACAGTAATATAGCACAAAATCTACCCAAATGGTTTAGTAGTAACACCAGGGACTTCAATATAGAGGTATTTTCAGTAAAGACCTAGTAACAGTTGAACTTCAAACACCTCCCAACTTTTCTCATCTCCTTCTCCTTCCCTCCCTTCTTTCTTCTTGTTTGTAAATGAACGCAAAGAAGATGAACTTAAAGATCCAAGTTACAGATTGATATTCACCGGGGCCAGATAGAAGGCGATAACTGAAGTCATTTAATTAATGCACAATTTCTGTTGGGTTCCTTTGACTAGCAACACATCTCTAAGCTAAGCATTGTTATCTGGGAAAAAAGGGTCCTTTGGGATTTTGGAATCTAAAATGTAAAGTGAGAAGGAAAAGAGAAATGGGTTCAGAGAAGTATCTTGATGCATGCCAAATGCTGGTCAGTCTTTAGGGATTGCAAAGAGAATAGTGCCTAAGTTTTTGTTATTTTCACTTGTTTGTTTTGTTTTATCATGATACTGGGTCTTGGATGTGGTAGTCAAAATTTCACAGGTTACTCTCTAAACCTGAGTATAAATGACGACAGAGGTTCATTTATGACAAGGGCTACAGAAGAATAAAAAAATCACATTTAACATCAAAAGTAGATATTTCTGTTTTAAAAAAGTTTATTCATTTATTTATTATGTATACAGTATCTGCCTGCATGAACACCTATATGCACACTTGCATGCTAGAAGAGGGCACTAGATCTCATCATAGATATAATGATAGTTATGAGCCACCATGTGATGTAGTTGCTGGGAATTGAACTCAGGACCTCTGGAGAGCAGCCAGTTCTCTTAACCTCTGAGACATCTCTCCATAAAACCTTCATCCAGCAACTAGTGGAAACAGAGGCAGAGACCCTCAGTGGAGCAATGGGCTGAGCTCTCAAAGTCCAGCTGAAGAGTGGGAAGAGTGAGAATATGAGCAAAGTGGTCTAGACCATGATGGAGACACCAAGTCAAATAGTTTACCTGAACTAATGGGAGCTCACAGCTCCAGCCAGACAGGGAAGGAACCAGCATAGCACCAGACTAGGCCCTCTGGATGTGGATGACAGTTGTATGGCTGTATTCTTACTGCTCTAGGTAAGACTTCAAACAATGAATCAAACAGGTGAGAGAGAGTGGACATTTTTAATGTTCCTGATATTAGCAGAAATGATTTGAATTTTATCTTTGTTTAGCATGATGTTTATAGTGTACTGTCATTATGATGCTGAGATATTTCCCTGTATCCCTAGATTCTCTATGACTTGTATAATGAAAGGATGTTGTATTATTGAAGGGCTTTTCTGTATCTAATGAGATAATCCTATGATTTATGTCTTTAAGTATATTTATATGGTGATTTATCCTTATTATTTACATATGAGTAATCATCCATTAATCACTGGTGTGAAGATGACTCAGTTCTGTGAATAGACATCTTGATGTGTTCATGAATTTGGTTTGCAAGTATTGTTTTCACAGTTTTTGCATCTGTATTCATCAGAGAGATTGTCTTATAATTTTTGTTTTTGTTAGATCTTTATGTAATGAGTTATCAATTTAGCACTAACATTATAAAAAACTCAAAAGTATGTTTTCCTTTTTTATTTTACAGAATAGTTTGGAGTCTATTAATGGCAGATATTTTTAAGGTCTATTAGAATTATGTTCTTAATCCATCTGGTCCTGGGATTTTTTTTTTCTCGTTCAGATGCTTTTAATCACTGTTTCATCTCATTGATTGTTTAGATTGTTTACTTCATCTTGATCTAATTTGCTTCTTGATTTGTTCCTTAGTTCAATTATCACTTGGTTATTTTGTCTTTTCTATTGTTTTTGATATCCAACTTTATTCTAATATAGTCAGAGAAAATGCAAGATGTTACTTCAATTTCTTTATATTGTTGAAACTTGCTTTGAGACCTTATATTTGGTTAATTTTGGGAAAAGTTCCACAGATGACTGTAAAGGATATGTATTTTCTAGTGTTTGGGTAAAATGTTCTATGGATATTAGACACATTGGGTTTATAATGCCATTTACCTTCAATGGGTCTCTTATTTTTTTCCAAATGACGTAACTGCTGTTGAGAGTAAGGTTTTAAAGTCATCCACTCTCTCTGTTTTTGTGAATCTTTCATTTAAACCTAATAAATATTTCTTTTATTAAATTACATGCACCTGTATTTGGTGTGCCTATACATAGAAATACACTATCCCATGGGTTTACTTTGCCTTAAAAAATATGAAATGCCCTTTCTTATCTTTTCTGATAAGTTTTGGTTTGAAGTCTATTTTGTCAGACATTAGAATAGCTACATCAGATTGTTTTTAGTTCTAATTTCTTGGAACACTTTTTTCTGTGTTTTTACCCTAATGGTGTCTATCAATGGGTAAGGTATATTTCTTAGAGGATTCAAAAAGGTGAGCCTACTTTTTTCTATTATTATTATTATTATTATTATTATTATTAGTAGTAGTAGTAGTAGTAGTAGTAGTAGTAGTAGTAGTAGTGAGCTCTAAATTTTTCTCTGCTCCCCTCCCAACCTCTCCCTACCTTTTAATCCAACCCATAAATCTATATTTCTTTCTTGGAACACTGACACAATTAACATTTTTAGTTTAAAATTTTATTTGAGTTTTTGTGTATTAAATAATTTATTTACATAATTTTCATTCTTTTTTCTCCCTTTTTACCTCCTCCTATGCCCCTAAAACTCTCTCAAATTCATTACCCATTTTTTCTTTGTGTATGTGTGTGTATTGACCTGTTGAGTCTATTTACTGTTGTGCATATATAGATAAGTTTCAGACTGCCACTTATGTTTGTATAACAAGCTCTATTGGGGAGCTTGTTATAGAAAACTGATCATCTTAGCAGCTATAAACTGCAGGTAGTTCTTTTCTAAGTTGGAGCTTTGCAAAATTTCCCTGAATCACAGTGTCATGTCAAGAGATGTAGCCACTATGCAGGCCTTGTGTAGGCAAGCAAGTTGTTGATATTTTATGGGTACAGCTTCCCTGCCATCTCTTGAAGACCCTGTCTTAGGATGCAATAGGATTCCTTGTCCTCTGACTCTTTAAATCTTTTCATCCCCTTTTCTGCTATGTTTCCTGGTCCTTAAGCATAGAGATTGGATTATAGATATATCAAAGGGAGTTTGTCACCGCTTGAACACTCTTAGTATTAAGGATTAATTGCTGACATTTTGTTCTGTGATTTTTTTAAAATTGTCTTTTGACTAACAGTCTGCAGTTGTTTCTTATCTGTGCTCTCATAGGAATGTTTTTCCTTTTCCTCAGATTGAAGCATTCCTTCCAGTATCCACTATAGAGCTGGCTTCGTAATCATAAATTCCTTTATTTTGTTTCTTATCATGTAAAGTTTCTTTCTTCTTCAATTACAACCAATTGCTTTGCTGGGTAAGCTCATCTGCTCCAGAATTTGTGATGTTTTACAACCTGAAGAACATCTGCCCAAATCCTTTTATATTTTAAAATCTTCATTGAGAAATTAGGTGCTATGTTATTTTAGTGGGTCTCTCTTTATATGACACTTAGTTTTCCTGTCTTACATCATTTGATATCCTTCCTTTGTTCTGTTCACTTACTAGTCTAGCTATTTTATGTTGCGTTGAGTTTCTTTCCTGGTCCTGTGTATGTAGTACTCTATTCTCTGGCACACGGAGAAGTTGCTCAGACTTGAAATTTTCTTCTATGAATTTGCCGGAAATTGTTTTTTTTTTTCTATTCCGTTGACTTTGGTGTCTTCTTCTACATTGCTGTGACAGATATGACCATGTTTGAGGGAGGATTGTAAAAGAACTTTAGAACTTTGGGCTAGAAGACTCATTGAGGGTTCAGAGCTCTGCAGGATGTTCTTTAGCATCTTCGAAGATGCTAATATGAAGATAAATGCAGAAGATGAAGGCCTGACGTGCATAGTTTCAGAGGGAAATTTAAAAACTCTGTCAAGGCCATTTGGTATTTTGAATTAATATGTGGTTCTGGTTATCTGGGGCTGAAGGATCAGCTGTGATTAACAAGATACTCAAATTACTGAAGTGAAACCTTTATGTTACCGGGACAGTTGGTGCTAGTTAGCTGGGAGCTTAGAAATTAGCAGTGATTAAGAAGAAACAAACATCACTGGTGAAATCTTCAGGTAAGTGTTTTTTAAGAGCACAGAAAAGCTGTGATCCAGAGGTGATCAGGTTTGTTCTTCATGTTGGCAGCCAGACTTGATCATGTATAAGGATCACCCAGGTGGTACTGGTTTTAAAGGCATGAAAGGGACATGGAGAATAGCTGATGCTTGGCACTGAGAGGCCATTGGTGAAGGTGCAGCCTCAGGGGCAGTCAAAGGATCAGGAATGAAGGGGACATGCAAAGAAGCTGAGGGTGGGCACCATGAGGAGTGCCTATGAGAGGCTGTGGGTGAAAGTGCAGCCCAGTGGAAGCAGAAACTCCAGCATTTTGAAGATGGCAGTACCATGGGATGACCACTAAGAACGACAGCAGCAGTAGAGTGGAGCCAGCCAGATTCTGGAAGAAAAGTTTTGTGTAAATTGCAGAGGGCAGAGCTGTAGAAATGACCCAAGCTCTTTGAAGGAGTCCAGAAGATCGGGAGTGGATCTCAGACATTGAACAGTTGGAATTTTGTTTTGCTTTGATTGTGACAGTGCTTGAATTTTCCCTCTTGAAGTAAAAATATATTTTACTGGATCCCATAGTTGAGAGACCTTGAAATCTGAAAGACTTTGGATTTTAAAAGAGATTGGTTACTGAAATTTTAATGTGTTTGAAATTTATAGAGACTGTGGGATTTTTAAAGTTATTTGTGTTCTTAATGTGAAATCCTGGGGATGAATAAAAAAGGAAGGGTTATAGCAAACTAGTGATGTGTGTGTCAACTTGACAAGTGTCAGTTGTACTGGCTGGATTTATGTGTCAACTTGACCCAAGCTGGAGTCGCCAGAGAGGAAGGAGCCTCAGTTGAGGAAAGGCCTCCATGAGATCCAGCTGTAAGGCATTTTCTCATTTGGTGATCAATGAGGGAGGGCCCAGCCCATGGTAGGCGGTGCCATCCCTGGGCAAGTGATTCTGGGTTCTATAAGAAGTTGGCCTGATCAACCATGGAAAGCAAGCCGGTAAGCAGCTTCCTTCCATGGCCTCTGCATCAGCTCCTGGCTTGGGTTCCTGCCCTGTCTGAATTCCTGTTCTGACTTCAGTGATGAACAGCAATGCTGACGTGTGAGCCAAATAAACCTTTTGCTCCCCGGTTTCCTTTTTGGTCATGGTGTTACAATGCAGCAATAGAAACCCTAGCTAAGACAAATGGGAACGCTATTTTGAAGGAGACGGATATATTGTCTCACTTTTCATGTTGTTTATACGTTTATGATGGGAGCAATCCTATGGAGTTAGGCCATTGTTATGGTTACTTAGTACGAATATCTTTTTCACTTTTGTTTGATGAGTACTTGAATCACTGTTTCCTGTTACCTCAAGTTGTCTGGATGTGGA
This sequence comes from Microtus ochrogaster, assembly GCF_000317375.1. Classification (NCBI taxonomy): domain Eukaryota; kingdom Metazoa; phylum Chordata; class Mammalia; order Rodentia; family Cricetidae; genus Microtus; species Microtus ochrogaster. The sequence continues at coordinate 5,339,395 of NC_022009.1, read as the reverse complement.
CCTACTAAATTATGTTGAAACTCAAGAACAATGGCAATGGGTTTTTGATCCTACTGCACGTGCTGGCTTTGGGGGGGCCTGGGCAGTTTGGATGCTCAACTTACTAAACCTGGATGGAGGTG
>NC_022009.1:5327681-5339173 GCF_000317375.1 Microtus ochrogaster | reverse complement strand
AGGGGGAGGGAAATGGGAGGCGGTGGCGGGGAGGAGGCAGAAATCCTCAATAAGTAAATAAATTAAAAAAAAAAAAAGAAATTCGGTCTTGTAGGTCATTAGATTGGTCCCAGCTCAGCTAGGTCTAGGTCCAGTTTGGAAAAACAGGACTAAATTTGTGTAGTTTTAAGGCTCTCAACAATGGTCCTCGGAACTCTCTGGAATATCACAGTGTTTTAAGGTGTCCCTTCACTGGGGTTGTAGTGGAATTGAGAAGTACAACTGGGAAAGTTGTACAGGATGTGGAAACCACAGATGTCAGTGTGGAGTTACTATGAGAGTAAGAACCACCTCCCTAGGTGTGGCACACAGAACACAAATTCCTGAAGTTACAGGAATGGGAGTCTCCACCTGAGGTGGCCCATAGGGTACCCTGTTCTCAGGCAGCAGGAGCCTCAGACTTCTTTGGAAATTTTTACTCTGAAATATATTAACATTCATGAGGAAAGTCTGTTAAATCCTTGTTAGGATATATAAAACCAGTAATAGATGAGCTCCTGGTTCTGACATAGGTAAGTCCTATTATAGATCTAGCAAGGTAACATTACTAAAAACACAAAGGGAACCAGTTGAAAATTGAATGCAGTAAAAACAAAGGCAAATAGCATGAGTATGTTGTGTGGGTTCTCATTATGAAATGTGTGTGTCTTCTCATAGAAGGAAAACAACCGATTTGGAAAGAAATTCTTTGTCCCAGTCCCAGCATGACAGTGAGACATGAAAGTTAATGGATAATGAACAAAGTGGTAGAAAACGAAAGAAACCACTGCCACAAACTAATATAGACGCCATTCATTGACAAAAAGACTTTTTCAGTGCCAGTGAGAAGGATGCCCAGTACCAAACTGTGCAGGTCAGAACAAGTATTATTCTAAATACATGAACGTTTAAGTCTGTAATTTTAAAGTTATATACATTGCTTATCAACTATGTATTTTAAGATCTTGCTGTACAGTCCTATTAAGTTGGTAATATTTACTTGTAAAAATGGGTATGTAGAAGTGTATAGAATACTTCTTAAACAGGCAGTTAAGAAAATAGTATCTGAAGGATAGAGAGAGAATTCAGCAGTTAAGAGCACTTGCTGCTCCTACAAATGTCACCAGCATCCACACAGTGACTTACAGCTGTCTATAACTCCTGTTCCAGTTGGTCTGGGATGCTTTTCAGGCATCTATAGTCATGACACATGCACACAATATACTTACATACACAGGCAAAACACTCTTAAATAAAAAATAAGAAGAAAACCTAGAAAGATAAAAAAGAAAGAAAGACTATAGTCTCTAGGTATATTAGTTCTCTTTCCCTGTTAAAGTACCATGACCAAAGGCATTTTATAGAATAAAGGTTTTCTTTTGGCTCGTGGTTCTGAAGGGAGACTTGATAATGTCAGGGGAGCTATATCATGAGGTGGCCAAAGCTTCAAGATAAGGGGTCATGTCTCACAGGACATCCAGGAAACAGAGCAAACTGGAAGTGGGTGAAGCTATAAATGCTCAAATCCTAAGCCTAGTAATTCATTTCCCAAGCAGGGGCAGAGGCTTAATCTCACACCTTCATCACCATTAAAGGACTAATATTCAAATACCTATGCCTGGGCAGGACATTTCTCCTTCAAACCACTATTCTGGCTCAGCTAAATTCCTACTGATCTTCTGTGTTATCACCATGAATAATAAGAAGGAAACAGAACATAAGAAGCTAATGTGCTAGCATACTATTTATAACCCAAATCAAAGGACTAGATCCAGATGCTTTAATTCTAAGAAAAATTGAAATAATAGCCTCAAAAATTCTAATTTGTTTGTCCTTAAATTTCATATGTCACTAAATAAAGATACCTTTCCACATAGTATGACCTTTAATAACTATATCCCATGTTATGCTATATCTATAGATAAAATTGGTAGTAAAATGAGGAGTTTATGTTCAAGATGTCTAGGAACTAATTCTCTCTGGGGTACACATACACAACACACACCCACACTTACATATATGCATGTGTTGAAATAAGTGCTCCCTTAATGAAACATCCCATGTTACTTTCAATACTTTATGTGGTATGAGCTCTCATAGGTTACTATGGGGCCATATAGTTAATAAAATGGAATCTAATGTATTATCTTATTTTAAATCATATAAAGTTATAGATATTAATGGTAAATTACAGATGATATATATTAGATGACCCCATATTTGTGACTCAAGCCCTTTTGAAATACATACAGAATTATTAATTCAGAGAATTACAATGTCTTTTTCCGTTCTAAAGTATTTTTCAAAGTGACTGATCATGTGTTTTAATTTGACTAAGAAGAATATTCTACAATAAGATTTTATAAGGCTGTGAAGCAGTTCACAAAGGCACGCAACATTTATCATGTTCCTTCACTAATTGGCTTCTACTATGCATGGAGGATTAATCTATTTACTTGACAAATATTTTATTGAGAAAGTCAGTTTCCCAGCTTAATTTTTATTTGCAATTTTGCGGAGCCTATGTCAGTATTTGATGATGATTTTTCCTCTTGATAATTTTCAAAAGGTCATAAAACGTCTGTTTAGATTAACGTGAGAACAGTCTTCTTGAGATGTAAAACATTAGCTTTTATACTTTCACCACGAGAACAGATTTCAAACCTGTGTGTATAAATTAAGTCAACCTGTTGCTGTTTTTATCACCTCATGAAGCACCTGCTTTACAAATAAGGACAGGATAAGGAATCTCCATATATATGCTTTAGTTTTATTATTAGTTCATATTCTATCTTCCACATAAATGTATATATGCACGGACATGTATGTTTGATACATTTTGAGATATCTGAGCATATATTGATTACATACTGTCATTTTATAAAATATCTTTCAGTAGCATTCCATATGTACTCAGCATATAGTTACTAAATATGACTTCGGCACCATATTATTTCACCTGTAACTCAAATGCAAAAGTTTGTCAGTCGCCTTGCAATTGACAGGATTGACTAAATTTTTTGTTGTTAATGCTCAGGCCACGGACATTGATGGCAATAGCTACTTGGAAATGGCTTCAATTGTATCTTCAGTGAACAATGTTTCCACAGAACTATTCCCTGTTGTTTCTTATCATGAACCTATGTGCTGTAACAACTCATTTATTTGGAAGTGAGTGTGCTCTCAGCAAGGCAGAAATAAAAACTGGGTTTGTTGTTGTTTTTAACTTGAGAGTTCAGAGAAAATATAATATTTGGAAACTTAGTTATGTGGAAAACAGTTTTCCAACCCAAAACAAATAGTGGAATTGCATCAGTAGAATTGCTTGAAGTGGAATTTAAGGGAAAATAAAGGAATTTACTGTTTTGTAAAAGCAACTGTTTCTTTGGTAAGAAGTTTTCTATATTCACACGAGGTTGTCACACCTGGAATATCTTTAAGTAGCTGGGTATCTTCTAAAAACCTTAATTCTCAGACACCATCAAGTGCAGGAGAATCCTCTGATTTTTAGATAATTTTATATTTCCCTTACTTAAATATTTCCTTTCATATTAGCAAGCACCCTCAGTCCCTGCCTTCATATAATCCCTCACCCTTCCTTTGCCACTGATTTATATTCTGGGAGAACAAGGGTTCTTATAGATATGTAAGCACTCAGGAAACACTGGGCAGAAGATAGTTGACATGCAATAGTGTTTAGTTTATATCCACAAACTCAAAGTTTCATGGATCAGTGTCACACTTTACTATCTCTGCTGTTTCTAGGTTAGAAACATCTCCAACCAGGTGCCACCATTGGCAGCAGCATGAGCAACTTTTCTAGGTGATTTTCCGAGACTGTAACTTGCACTCTTTCTACAATATGAAACAAAGCTCTATTGGTGGATTTCTCCTTGCATCAAAATTAAGTCTGAACCACTCAGCAACTGGACTATATTCATTTGTCTGACATTATAAGTAACTTACAAGATGAACAGATAGATTTTCAGTCTTGATCAAGGACGTGACCAAAAGAAAATAAACTGTTACCTTAAAATGACTACCAACCTTATTATTATTTGGTGAAAAATAATTAGAAATATTTTTTTTGCCTCAACCTCAAGTTTTTGTTATAAACAAAGAAAATATTAGACATTAATATTTCTATGTTCAGTTTAGACCACTTTACCATTCATATTTCCAGAAGCCATTTCTTGACACTATTTCATGTGTTATCATCTAGAGAGTATATTCTTGGGAGCTTTGAAGAGTAAAGAAATATGTATTCTAAACACTGTGTGTTTGTGTATGTGTGTGTATGTGTATTAAACAAGGAATCACTATGTAGCCTTTGATTTGCTTAGAACTTACTATTCTCTGTGATTAGGGTGGCCTCAAATCACAGAGATCTGCCTGTTTCTGCCTCCTTCTTTCTGGGAACAAAAGTGTGTACCACCATGTCCTGTATGCTCTTTTTAGCATATGCCTTAACAAACTGATAATTTTTCTAAGCATGGTGATGTCCTGCGGCTTTCTCCAATGGCCCCAAGGTTTTAAAAAATGGCAGGTAAATGCTTCTTAAGGCAGAGGTACTCCAACAACAAACTATTAAAAACATAAATTGCTGGACAAAGGATCTGTTCTGGGAAACAATCTAAATATCTCCAATAGATGCCTAGTGATGCTTCTACCTCTGCTGCTGATGCTGGGAACATTTGAAAACTACTATTCTGAAATACAGATATCATTATTTTGATTTCTCAAACTAGCTGTAATTTTGTACGTGACTGACAATAGAATCTAATCAAGTAATCACTGTGAGAATGAACTCATACCAACTCTTATAACACTAGTCATTGATTCCAGTGGTTACAAGTTACTAAGAAATGACATACTTAACAACACTCTAAGAATACAAATATTTGATTTATCATGAAGCATTTGTAAAAATATTTCTTTTTGATGTTCCATAGTTTTCAGACTGTGAGCTTTATAGAGATGTAAAAGTACTTTAATTAGTATATATTAATTGTACAAAGTAATAATTTTACAATAAGGTTACAAACTTGTATCTAATGTACTATAATCTTTTTCATCTCTCTGTGGCTCAGTTTGCCCCCCTCCCTTACTCTTTTCCCATCTACAATGCTAGCCTACTTATTTACCATGAAACCTCTCCCTAGATTGCACATATGAGAGAAAACACACGCTATCTCTATTTGTAAATATGGCTTGTTTGGCCATGAAGTTATATATTTATAGAGTTTAGTTTTCACAGGAACCTCTTTTATCCTTGTCTAAGTATGTTCTCTCTACCTCTTTAGAGTCTAAGTTTTGATCTGTGAATTTATTTACTTGGTAAGAGTATGTGAATCTTATGTCATTACCACCTACTTCACCTTTGTGTACCATATTTTTATTAATTTGTTGAGAATTTCACTCATTTCCTTTCAGACTTAACTGCTTTTCTTACCCACCCAGCTATGTGACCTCCATTTTTAGTTAAACTTTTAAGGAAAAATTATCATGTAACATATTTTGATCATACTTTTCTACCCTGAGTTTTCCTCCCAGATCAATTACTCACTCAAATTTATGGATTATTCTCTCTCTGTCTCTAAAAAAAAGCAAGAAATAAGCAAAAAACCCTAAAACAAAATCAAAACAAAAAGGGACAAAAATGCCAAAAATGCCTAAACAAAGCAAACTGAGACAAAATGTCTACAAACATACCATTAGATTAGTATTGTATTGACCAACTAATCCTAGATATGGGACCCTATCTAGAGTGTGGTTAAAATGCCCAGTGAGACTCCATTAAAGAAAACTGATATTTTTATTTGGCAGTGGGAATCAGTTGCAAATAATTTCTTGGTTAGAGGTAGGAACTATATTATCTTCTTCCTCTCAATACTCTATGGATGCTGTGAGAAGAAGCCTTCAGCAGCTCAGGGAATGAAGGAGATCCATTGAGTCAGTGAACACTCAATTTGACTTTATTATCCAAGGGAGTAAAACAATTCTTTGGGGTAGTGAGGGGGGCTAGCTTAACTCTCTAGGGATGACAAAAATGGGGAGAAAAACATACGTACACCTTTAGGGTCTCTCTATCATTTTCTCTCTCATCTATTTTTATTCTGAATTCTATCCAGATGTATCCTTCTGTCTATCATTAGTTTTTCCTTTACAGCTTATATACCTTAACAAAATCTCTCACACATTATAAAAACTACTACATGGTTACATTCTATCTTTCACATGGACTATTACAATGAATACAAGTAAAAACAGCTTGTTTTCCATATCCCATACATGATTAAACATTTTATATATTACAGAGAAAATATAAGTTGTCCCAAGATTCCATATAGATTCATACCCAAGCAACTAGCTAGAGAATAACAAAATATAAGCAAGCAAGGTATTTTTCTCAGCCACTTCTTTTACTGCCAGGCTATATTTTGTGGTTACAAAGGAAGAACCAGTCACTTTATTTATTATTTATCTTGAAAGGGAATCATATAAGAAATCTTAAAGAAAATCACAAATCTAAACTTTTATATATGAAAAACAACCAGTCAGCTCTATTTTACATCCTGAGTACATACCCTCATCAATCATTTTTTATATCAGGAAGCTGAGGGCAGAAATGAGTCCAAGGAATTGATCGTCACTCTGGATCACCAACCCATCCTAGCAAGAAAGGTACTTCAGTCAGCAATAGCCAGACTGGTATTTTTCTTGTTTCTTGCGATGAGTCCTTCACCCAACTACATGCCTTTCTAAACTTTAGACTTTTTCCGATTAACAAAGTCCTATTAACCTAGCCTTATGTCATTTTTAAAGCATTGCTTTAGCTATGATGCACACCGAAACTCATGTACACATCTCTCAGAATAAGATTGAAAGAGCTTGAGTTAGTTTAGCTTTTGGGACACAGTTGTTCTCCTCAATCATTAACCTAAACCACAGTCTAATAGGCTCCTCAAGAGAAACTCACGAGTCTTACCTTGTTCTTGTCTTCTATCCTCTGCGGTTCATTTCATCATAGGTAGAGGCAAAACCATGTCTTTTTTTTTTACTTACATCAGTTATCCCAATAAACTAACCTCTAAGATAGTCCCTTACTATGTTTACCAAAAACTCTCAATCATCACAATTCTACCCAAGCTATATTATTGTATAAAATCATTACCTGTTAAACAGTACAGCTTAAAATGAAATCATCTTCATAGTAATCCACAGTAAAAATACCCAGTAGACTGGGATATTTTTTATGAGATAACTCACACTACATTACAGGCAGTGGGGATCTCTACACACCCATTCATACCACGCCAGATACCAGAGAAAAATGGCAGTGACAAACATGTAAAAGCATAGCAGCAGCAAGAGACTTTCTGGAACTCAGCCCTCTGGGCCTTGCCTATCTGAGATTCACCCATCAGAGCTTTCCTTCCTGGTGGGCCAATCTCTCAAACTTCAATTGCCACCTGCTGCTCCTCTGACATGGCCACCAGCAGCTCAAGAGCAACAAAGAATTAAATAATAAACAAAGTTTATCATTTTTAAAAAGTATGAAGTGAGAAAAATAACCTTTTAAACTCTCAAACACTCTTTACTTACATGATTTTCCATCATTGAGCCACTTCCTATAGCATTGTGATTATACTGGTTTATGTCTGAGTGTGTGTGCACATTGTGACTGTAAGCATTTTCTTTGGCATTTAAAACTTTCTCATAATGAATTTCCTAACTTCATCCTAAATCTTCTACTTTAACAGTTCAGAGAATTTAATTTAGTAGTATCAAATCAAACTTATACTTAATACTTGCAAATGCGAGATTTCCTTAATTACTACTGTGATAAAGGGCAGGTATAGAACTCAATGACAATGAAACAAAAATAAAAAAAAAATAAATGGTAGGATAGCAAATGGAAAGTTAGAGAGAAGATTGCTGTATATTATTATTAAGCTATCATTCTTTGTCTCTTTTCTCTTTCCATGTTAGGGCTATACCCTATACAGATACTGGGAAATAAGGCCAAGAACCTATAGTCAGAAAGAAAACCATCAAATATCAGTCATCCTGAGGGAGGGTTCTATGGTGTTGACTAAGTAACACAAACATTTCATCTGTTTGCAGTAATTACTTAATACATTGTGGTTATTCTTATTTCTGTTTTACAATGCTAAATGCAACAATAGATTTAAATCTGTTTCCTTTGTATTGAAATGGTCATAAATATGATTATAAGGTTTTCATATTAGGAAATGAAACAAAACAAATAAACAAAAATAGTAATTCCATGTTCCTGAAACCTAGGCAGCAACATACATTGAATGCTAAGAAATATCTCTGTGGTTTATGCTTGTGTCAAAATAATTCAGAAACAAAATTCCTTGCTCAATAAGACTTATTTTACATTTACTGTTTGAGATTCTAAAGGAACGAGGGAGCTTGACATTGGAATTGTGATGCAAATGAGCAAAATCCATTTATTTATGGTTTGTATTTTATTTTATTGCTTTTTATTTGTTATTTAGTCTTCTCTCATATAAAACATCCTGATCCAGCCTTCCCTCCCTCCTCTCCTCCCAGCTCCCTCCACTTCCTGGAGGTCTCTCTCCCCCAGAGGCATTGATTCTCCATTTCCCTCCCTTCACCACCAGCAGCTCCACCACCCTCCAGGGATATTTTCTTTCAACCAAAATAGCATAACAAGATGCAAGAAGACTAGGGACAAACCCTTATATTGAGGCTGAATAGGCATCCCAGTAGGAGAAAAAGGGTTCCAAGATCAGGCAAAAGAGTCAGAAACACCTCTTTTCCATTGTTAGGAGCCTCCCCCCCCCCCCAATAAAACAACAGCAACAACAATAACAACAAAAAACAGAGATGTGGGGTATGGTGGGGGGTGGGTGAGTCCCAAGGGACTCTAACTTGTTTATCTTCTCAGGTGTTATCTGACAATGAAAAAATGTGAAAGGAAAGATGTAAACAATGCAAAAATGTGAAAGAACTAAAAAAAAAAAAATGGCATGGTTATAATCAGTTAAAAAGTCAGTGCTAGCCTTGGAGTTCTTAAGGCCAAAGTAGCTCAAAGAATACCTGTGTATAGCCTGTCAACGTGAATGAATGCATGACAGCAGTAGAGGCAACTGGTGCCTCCCCATTTCTTTAAGAAATGGGCCATCAACAGAGTAAGCAATGGGCCGCTGGGTAAAGAGATGTATTTAAGTGTGGGCTAAACAAGTTTCTTGTCTGATTAAAAAAAAAAATAGCTTAGAAAGAAAAACTATTGAAATTTTGGAAAAGGATAACTAGAAGAGAATTGGATGTAGGGTACAGTGAAAGAGGTTGGCAGAAGAATTAGTCATTTAAGAAAAGAAAGCTATAACTCAAGAGACAAGAAACCAAAGCATGAAAGTAAAGTGTGACATCGAATGCAAGAAAATGTTGTAAGTAGGAGTACTCCCACTATTTCCCTTCTCTCTTTCCTTTCTTTTTTGTTCCTCCCTCTCAAAAATAATTATTAAGTATACGCAAGGGAGCAGTTAGGTGACAGTACTGCCTATTTATTTACTTACATCCTCCCTATTTGGGCTGGTTTTCCAAAGCAGTTCCATATATAGTAAATATCTATTGTTTTTAAAAGAATTTCAAAAGAATTATGCTATCCCAGAAATTTCTAGTGCCAGATCATTGAATAGCTGTTTCCAAACCTAATTGTTTTTAACAGCTTAGTAAGATATCTACTTAACTTTGGTCATGATTTTGGCTTCTAATTGCTTAGGGGCATTTTAAAATTTGATGAAAATGTGAATTCAAAATACTAGGTTTGAACATCAAAGGCCCTGAAAATGGTGATGATTAATATGCCCCTATTTAAATATGCTGTGATAAGTCACTAGGCTATGTAAAATACTTTTTATATGGCAATCATACTGTGAAAATATTCTTTAATATGTTACTTATGTGGATATTTTGGTAATTTATGAACATTTTAGGTTTCCTCTCAATATCAAGCTGAAATAGAAAGAATGGAAAATCATGGTGATAGTGATGATAAAGAAATTTACTTTTTAGGTTTTTCAAGGAAGGGCCTGCTTTAAAAAGCATGATGTATGTGTACCTGAAGTACTTTTCTCCATTCCCCTTTAAGGTCCATCTATGTACAGTTGTTTTATGGAGTAAGAAAAGTCAAACAACCATTACAATTTAGCCACACTTTGATTAAACAGTTTGAATTGCTACTATGGTGATTAACTTCAAATAAACCAACAAAATAAGCGGAGCTTTGATACTTTACAGTGAATAGAACTCTTACTACCTTTCGGCATCTAGTTCTGCGTTCAGGTGATTATGGGTGCTCTATTAGGTTTGCTCTAGGAAATGGGGTAGTTTTTTTGTTACTGCACTGCTAATGAACTTACACTTTGGTGGTCATTGGTTGGCAGTTTGAGTGTCAAAAGGACATGAATGTATAATGACTGGTAGTTCATAAAGAAAATGAGGAAAACAAAAACAAATTCTTCCAATCCCCAACTATCTTACAACATCCATCCTTTTCTACTCTGAAATCATAGATTTCATAATACATAGTATAAATAAACTTAGATTACTTCTTTCTCAAAATTTAAGATAGATTTTTTTCTATCAACTTTGTATCAACTCTTCTAACTTTACAACTAATAATAATACAGTGCTGTCTTTTTAAGGCTACTTACATATACAAAATTTTCTATTTCTGAGATATGAGCAAACTGAAAGTTACTTTGTCAAAAATATTGCAAGTACATTGATTGCCTTAGTGCAAACACATTTCTTAGATAGCTCTGAAGTGTTTGATGACTTCAGTGAAGCATTTGATACTTGAAATAAGAAGTCAAAATCTATCTTTTGTGTTCTGATTATTTTTTATCATAAATTTCATTTCCCTGTATCGTCTAACTTGTTGGTTATTTTGTGATGTTTTCCATGAAAGTGGTTGAGACATCAGGAATACAATACATTTTTAAAATGCTTCCATGATTCATCCTATACCGTCCAGTTTCCTCACTTGATTTTCTGGAGCATAAGACTCAGAAATTTTTAAACAAAAAAAGCAGAACTTTAATAGGTACAATCAACCTCTAGGCATGTGGCAACATGCTTGCAAGAATATTCATAGCTTTGAATATTCACTTCTCCACAAAAGCGAGCATTACTGACACACTCACGTGTCATACATCACTAAGTCTGTTTTAATATAACTTTTAATAACTTTCTGAAGTAGAGTTTCTAAGTGTCTCTTTTCCTCCATCTTTCTTCAGAGTTGGTTATCTGCTCTGATTTGATTATGAACTCTGACATAAGTAAAGAGCACTCTGGCCTGAAATTAGGTCCCCTTTTGAGAATGGGTTGTTTGACAGTGATGTCTCATGATCATTATATATATCTATATATATATCTATATATATATCTATATATCTATCTATCTATCTATCTAT
>NC_022009.1:5324991-5327581 GCF_000317375.1 Microtus ochrogaster | reverse complement strand
TATATATATATATATTATACACCGAGGACCCACGATATACATGCACCCAGTCAGAAGCTACACTGGAATTAGGGCTTCTGTGTTAGTCTTTTCCTCACCATAATCCCTGTATTAGTAGAGTTTATCATGTATTGTTGAATCCATGTATTGTTGAATCCTTGCCTATGCGTATTCTATCTCATCCCCTCCCCCACCATGAAATTCCAGAGTTCAAGACAGTAAAACAAAATCAAAGAGAACACAGACATTGCACACTGAATGTAGCTGGAGTTTTCCATCCCACCTACCAGTTACCTAATAACCATTATGGAGACAATATTAATTAAAAATGTTCAACAAATAACTCAGACTTATTACTAACCAGCTCTTACAATATAAATAAACCCATTTTTATTAATCTATGTGCTGCCATGCAGCTTATGGCATTACCTGTCCTCCATCATATTTGCTCCCTCTCTTTCTTCTTCCCAGCATTCCCTCTTCTCTGAAAATCCTGGCTAGCTATTTGCCAATCAGCTTTTTATTAACAATAAAAGCAACACATTTTCACAGTGTGAAGAAGAATTATTCCACAAGAACCGAATGCAAACAATTAGTATCTGCAAAACAAATTCTTTGAAATGGCCATTTATATTAAGTCTAATGAAAATTGTTGGCTAAATATATAAAATAAAATAAAAAGGAAATCATGTTTTGATTCCGGACAATAAAGAAGAATGAAAAGAGGTATTGCTCTGAAGCTGTTCATCATCCCTTAAGGCAGTGGGTGCCTAATTATAAAGGAAGAGACAAAATATACCATTGTTAATTCTATTTCATGTCATTGCTGATGTAATCTATTTCCAACCGCGTATTCAATTGGCATCTGGTGGGGTTGGAATACAACTCATTTCTCAAACAAATATTTAATTCTCTTTAGCAGAAAATAGGAAAATCAATGCTTTATTCATTTGATGGTTCTGTTGATGATTTTTGTGTTTATTTCTCTCAGTAACAGTTTGTAAAGTTTTTTTATCCAGAATTCCACTGAAATTTAAGAGAAGGTACATCTGGAAAGTCTTTTCATTATTTGTGTTCATTAGTTAATTTATGTACTAGGTGTTTGACCTTTGCACACATCTGTGTACTATATGTATGCTCACAGAGGCCAGAAGAAGCATCTTATCCCCTGCAACTGGTGTTAGAAATGATTGTGAGCTACCATGTGGATGTTGAGAATCAAACCTTGGACCTCTTTATAATCAGTCAGTTCTCATAATCACTGAACTAACACTGTAACCCTATCTTTTTACTAATTTGGCAATTTAGATTGGTAATTAGAGGCTGCTCTGTCTCAATGTCTTTATGAAATAAATTCTTAGCAGAAGTCCAAGAGCAGACAGCTGATAATTTTCATTTCCAAAGAGATACTTTTCCAGTTGCTATGTTTATTGTGTTATCTCCATCCTTTGTTTGAATTGTTATACTAGTACTTTTTATCTAACTTATGGAATAATGAATCAAAAAAATCTGTGTTTTGATCTTTTATTAGTTCTTCTAGACTTTTATAAAATGTTTTTGGATGATAAACGCCCGCCATCTCTAAACTCATTCCAGATTCACTTCTTCCACACCCATTCAACTTTATGTCTTTTTTTTCAAGAGCACTTTATGATGCCCATATATTCTTGTACATGTGACCTGATATTGGAGCATGGCAGACTTATTAAAGTCTACACTCATATAAAAAATGACTCTCCTTCTGCCAACAGTTGACAACTGCCAATAAGCCCTAGGTAGGGAGTAGAACTTCGAGCTCAATTCCCCTCTTCATGCACTTAGGATGGTGTTAAAGAATTTTCAATATTAAACTAAGAAATTATATTTGGAAAAAGAGATTTCTCCTCTCTTTTTCAAAGAATACTTTAGTGCTCTATAGTTTCTTAAGTCGACTGGACAACTACTATACTTAAGCACTTATCTCAGATTGATTTGAACAGGTTGAACTCTTAAATGATAACAAAAATGGCTTTAAATTAGCATTGTTTAATCGACTAGAAATTGTTCAGTGAAAAAGAGAGTGTTTAATTGTAAATTAAGGGGACCTGCCTCACAGTTTATTAACTAAATTAAGCACTTTATATTTTCAAAGCTCAAACATAATCGCTAATAAGCTATTTCTCACAGTGGGTCTCTGAGCGAGCCTAGTACTATTTTTATACCTCCTATTTTTATGAAGAACACACTTGACCCATAAAAATTAGATAACCTATCTAGGGCCTCACAGAAGAAAAAAAAATAGTTACAAGTTGCTGTTTCCACATGCTACTTTACAAAGCTAGTCTCTTAGCTCTCTGAACAAAATGAGTTATAAAATCGAATAAATTTTAATCCCGTTAGTGTGGAAAAGCATACCTCATGTCCACACAATTATATTTTATTTTGTTTAGACTATTTCTCCTCTGTGTTCATAATTACTTGTTTAGATACAGGAAAATCATAAAGAAACACAAAATGATTGCCGTGCACTGAATGACTCAAACTCTTATTCTGATATTCTTTACCTTGATTTGAATAAACAGACCAGTTTGTCCTTTTTTCTTTTGATTTT
>NC_022009.1:5273153-5324891 GCF_000317375.1 Microtus ochrogaster | reverse complement strand
GGCTGGTCTCGAACTCACAGAGATCCACCTGCCTCTGCCTCCCGAGTGCTGGGATTAAAGGCGTGCGCCACCACCGCCCGGCTCTTTTGATTTTTGTATCCTTTAGTATGATTGGCTTTGGCTAACTCGTTGAATGATTTTATACAGAGATCAAATATCTTTTGCATTAAATTTATTGTTTTTGAAATTTATTAAAATATGTTTGCTTGTACTGTTATAAAATACTGCAATTACGTATGACATTTAATCTTATTGTAGCTATATAATCTTTAATCTTTTTACTTAGTCTTTTGCAAATAACTTTTCTATGAGTTAAACAGCGTGTAGCATATAATGTGAATGTTGATTTCACATGTTTTATCAGGGATTTTTTATTTTGAGTTTAGCACCTTCAATTGAATTTGGCTGAGTAATGTAAAGTGACTGGTGTCAATAATACTTTTAACTCATTTCCATGAAAATTACTGAACGGCACAATAGTACTATGTGTTAAGTGGATCCCAATCACATGAACATAAGTGGGTTTTGCATATTTGTATATGTCAATCTACATACCACTTTGTAAAGAAAATTGTTCTTAATAGTATCCAAATGTACCCTCATATTAATTTAAAGTTATTTATTAAGTTGGTACATATAATTTATTTTTTTACAATTTTGCTTTAAGTAATAACTCCATTTAAAATTTGTATGTACTTTTAAGGTGAAGTAATGTTTAGAAATAAAATGATATAGATGTCATTACACTAAAAATTAAAACATTCTTGGTATTTTGAATGTTTTTAAAGAAGAGCTATTCTCTGACACCCTAAACTGGATTATGAGTAGAACTATTACTACATTTGAGTTATATGTTCACAGTATCTTGTATCTAATATACTAGCCAAGTGTGACCACGTTTTAAATTACGTTTTCCTTCTGGAGAAAGTGGATTCAGCTTCAGTGCACATTACTCTAGGTAGTAGACTACCTCAATGTATCATTAGTTTGCCCTGTAGTAACCCACTTATAAAGACAGAGTTCCACAGAAATGAGATTCAAGGATTTCATGTTATTATGAAAAATTCAATAAACAAAAATATTAAATGTGCTGTAATTATTTGTCATCTGATTTTTCATTAGCATCAAAGCTACATTAAAAAAACACTAATTTGTGAAGTTCTTTTGTGTAATTCAGATTTCCTGAAGCCTATAAAGCTCTTCATATGTTTATGTGCCTAGTTTCCCTAGATTTATAAGAATGTGATGAAAAAATTGTAATTGGGAATTATTGGAAATGAAGACATCATACATTTCCACAGGGTCCTGGTGATTTCTGTGTTGTTTATCTCAAATGAATTGAGTGTCTAGTCATGGAGAAGGACCTTACAACAATGTACCGAATACAAAGAGGAATGGAAATGCTGTTTTTCATGGTTTTCTCCTCCAGAGACACAGTGCATAAAAGAGAAAACTCTTAAGATGAACAAAAAAGGAACTTATATGGCTTGTGTTTTCAGATTAAAAACTTACTCATCTCTTGTTCATTCTGTGCGCATGTGTTGTCCTTGATCTTTCCAAGAGTAACTGAGGGAACGTGTGTTAGGTTCAAGGAAGTCATGCAAATGCTGTTGTGTAGCCTCTTATGTTTGCAGGTCCACTGGAGACACTTGACTTCTGATAGTATCCCTGTGCTTGTAGCTTCGAGGTTAAAAGTAGATGTCCAATATTTTATTCTGATACAACTCCACTGTATAAATTAAACTTCATATGCAGGGAGGCCAATATCAAGTTGAAGGAAAACACAGAAAATAATGTCAAACAAATAGTACGTCCATATGAGAAGCAGCTGTAACAGAAATAGTTTATTCCCTTTTGGTTCTATACTCTCAAGCCAAGTTCAGACCGCTAGGAAGCCATAACTCCCACCCCAGCCACATTCAGTCCACCATAAGGCAGAATCCAATTAATTGCTATCACTGACCCTGGACCCAGAATTTCTGTTGTGAGGACAGAGCATGGCAGGCATTCTGGGTCATCTGCAAGGAGTTCTCTTAGTCTTCTCCAAGAAAGAGTCAACCTTGTTTTAACTGAACCATCTGCATACTGTGGGGTTAGGAGAATGTTTTGCAGATGTAGTATCTCCCCCACCGCCAGTTCATATTTCGCAAGTATCTAGAAATGATTTGTAAGAATAAATGGATTCAAGTCTTACTAAACCAGCTTTGGTCAGAATGTAGATATGATCTCAGAGGAAGTTTCCTTTATCTTAATATGAAATTTGTACAGCATGTGTATAGCTTGGGAAATTATGGAACTGTGTTAGCATAATATAAAAAAGGTATTCGGTTAGATGATCCATGTTATTTTATAAACACTAATGGCCTATGATCTTAGGTAAACTGTTTTCATTTCCATGATTCATTTATTTTTTTTTTTAATTTGTCGAGACAACGTTTCTCTGTAGCATTGGAGTCTGTCCTGGAAATACCTCTTGTAGACTAGCCTTGAGTGCACAGAGATCTGCCTGTCTCTCCTATGATAAAATTATTTAATCCTAGTACAGCATAGTTAAATACAGTTGTCATAGTTAGCTGATGTTGCCATTGCGATCCACCTAGAAAGAGAAAACCTCAGTGGAAGTGTTGCCTACGTTGAATTGGCTTGTGGACGTGTCTATGGGACATTTTCTTAAACGCTGTTTGAGGTAGGAGGGCTCAGGCCACTGTGTGTGATGTCATGCCTGGGCAGGTAAGTCTGGATTGCGTAAGAAGAGTTGCCAAGCAAGCCAAAGGGAGCAAGCAAAGCCAGTAAGCAATTCTGTTTTCCATGGTCTTTGCCTGAGTTCCTGTTCTGGGTTCTTGCTTCCCTCAATAATGGCTTGTAAGTGTAACAGGAAATACAACCATCCTTTCCCCAAGTAGATTTTGGTCAGTGTCTTACTCCCCAACAACAGAAACCTACCTGGAGCAACAATTGTGAGTAGAATTCAAATAGTATTTTCTCTATTAATGTCAAGCATTATCTGATGTATAGAAATCGATATTGAGGATCTTTAAATGGGTTCACATTTAGATTTTTTTCTGGAATACCTATTAAAATTTATAGTGTAAATAATGAAAAATTAGCAAAGAAGCATATGCTCATCCTATTTTACTTTGCTTTATTATTTCAGCCCAGACACGATTACCTAGAGTGACGGAATTCCCGCAATCATGAAGGTAACACTAACTCCTTGTGGAATTTTTATGTTTTAGCCTTAAAAAAAGGACGATTTTGGATCACTCCTGATCCTTATCACAAAGATGACAACATCCAGATTGGGCGTGAGGTGAAAATATCTTGCCAAGTAGAAGCTGTTCCTTCTGAGGAGTTAACATTTAGTTGGTTTAAAAATGGTCGTCCATTAAGAAGTTCTGAGCGGATGGTTATTACACAGACTGACCCTGATGTATCCCCCGGAACAACAAATTTGGATATCATTGATTTAAAATTCACGGACTTTGGGACTTACACATGCGTGGCCTCTCTGAAGGGAGGAGGAATATCTGATATCAGTATTGACGTTAATATTTCCAGCAGTACAGGTAAGAGGCTCGCTCATGGTGCCAAATGCTTTTAAAATGATTTGAGTTGGGTGAAATCATTGAAGCCAAGAAATCATTACTTTTGAAATCAAATCTAAATCCTACCATCCTAAATATCTAGTAAATATTTGAATTGAGACATTTCTGCTTTTCTTTTTATTTCAATTTAAATGGGATTTTATAAAAACTGTAAATAAAATCAGTAGCAGTATAAAGTAAAGTTTTTCCCAAGCTTTAAGTAAAATTGTCCCAGCTTTTTTACATTAACCACAGTCCCCATAGCATTAAAAATCATATTAGTAAAGTTTAACCAGCCACTAAAGCTGAATCATTTTTCTAAATTTAAAATATAATGAAACTACTTGTATCTAAGGCATGAACCTTGAGAAGTAATTTAAGAGGGTTTAAATAAACATACATAAGAAATGTGCTTTCTACTAGAGGAAAACTTTTCTTACAGCTGTTGCCAGGCAGAACTTCTTATAGAATACCACGGTACTATACCCTCACAGAGAAAATTGCCAAATGCAAAAATCTATTGGAGAGGAATTCTTTTCAAGTTAAAAATGAGAGCGTGCTATCCTTTTCTGTTGTTTAAAATGTTCTGTTTAGATGAGGGGAAGTCCAGGGTTTTTAGGAGAGGATGGGCCAGGTTCTCAGGGTGTTTTAAAGACCTGTGTGTACTTTGCCAATCTGTTACCAGATTGTTTTAACTGAAGATTCTTACACAGTGCTGGGTGGAAACTATAAATTGAACTCATAGAGCTTCGTTACAGGAGAAAAGCTCCGCGTTTGCAGGTTCTGAACAGCTGGCTTCTCCTTTCCAGTCGGGCAGCATTTCGATTCTTAGACATGTTTGATTTGAGTGCAACTGTGTGCCTTCTCTTGGTTCCCCCGGAAGTTCACATCGGATTGGTTTTACTACCTAAAGTCTGTATGAAAGGCTGAAAATGTTCTCTTGTGTTCTGTAATTCTTTGTTCTAAAGTGTATCCAGTATGTGTATCTGACACATAATCTATGAGAAGGAAGTTAGAATGGTAAAAGTAATTGTATTTGGATATGGATCCTATCCTAGCTTAGGCAAAGCCTCTTTCTATCTACCTGATCTGTAAATATTTGTACTAGTGTGATCAGATATATTTATTTATGATTTCAATGGAAAACTGTTGGTACATATTTATTCAATCAACAGATATTCATGAACAGCTTACATCAGTATGGTAGGCATCATTGTACTAAGTGACATCCATGGATGATTTCCCTGTAAAAGTAAGAAAATTTCCAAGGTCATTCGCATTTATTTTTGAAGGGTAACTCTCCAGAATTTTTTACCCATATATATCACTCTACATTGTTTGTTTCTCCTGTTTTGTTCACTCATCTCTTGTTTGCGAACTCATAAGTGCGCGTGCGTG
The DNA here is from genome assembly GCF_000317375.1 of Microtus ochrogaster. NCBI lineage: Eukaryota > Metazoa > Chordata > Mammalia > Rodentia > Cricetidae > Microtus > Microtus ochrogaster. Next base: position 5,319,909 of record NC_022009.1, on the reverse strand, counting down.
CGCACACACACACACACATACACGGGGGGGGGGGGGAATCACTGCTTTTATTTAACAGAATCATTTGAGAAAAACATGGTTTATTGGCTGTTCAAATTAAACAAAATAGATCACAGAAAAAAAAGGAGATTTGTAAAATTATTACTAGAATATGTTCTGATATTCACTTAAATACTATGTCTGCATCTGGGTGTCTGAGTCTTAAATATTGTGGATGACAAAGTAGAAATGTTCAACCTCAACTTATAAAATCCCCAGAGATTCTAAAAGAAAAATTCAAGTTGGCCACCAAACAGGTTTTTGTTCATGAAGACCCTACTATACATCAGAATATTTGTAATAAATTATCTCACTCTTTGTTTCGTTTCTAAAGGCCACAGCACTAGAAATAAGAAGCAGTGTTAGGAGTTTTAGAAACATACTCTGCCTTTTCTTTCCTGCCACACACAGATCTGATGCCTTCTGTGAGAAACTCTGTGAAGATTATATTTTGTCTCTACTGTTCAGTGTAGTCTCAGCATTAGGTAAAATACATGGTACATAGTCAGAACTCAATAGATAGTTGTTTAAAGCAACTATAATCTAATTTATGAACCTAACACTCTACTGTGACTGTCTTTTCTTATTCTATCTCAGTAGTGCAAACACTGTTGCCCTTGTTATTCTTTCTCAATTTGCTACTGATATGACAAAAAGTTCTTCAATAGATATGTGTATAATTTGATTTAATGTTTCAGCCTCAGGACAAGATGGATGTTCTAATTTGTCTAATAAAACTAAAAATGTAAGTTTTTTGAAAATTGCTAAGGTATTAGTGTGCAAAAAAAATCAAAGCATTAAGCCAAGTTCAGGAACAATGGATTTTATTTGAAAACAGAACTATTATATTCTTCAGTCTGGACACCCAGAAAGTCACATTTTGAAAGAATAGAGAAGATAATCTTAAACTAACAAGTGTGTCTCTCTTCATGCTGAAACAGTCTTGTTTTTCATATTACCTCTAGTGCAATGACACACGAGGGTAGATTATACAGTTCTCATGGATGAAATTTTGGGTTTCTTAATTATCACCATTTGAGAAAGTTTAACAGTGACCAAATGGTCAGTGGTTTTATTATAGTTAAGCATTTTTTTATGTTAAATTTACATCATTTTAGGTTACATTTTTAAATTCATTCTAAACTTTCTGAGCCTGGAATTACACAGGAGTCTACCATTAATTCTCAGTTGTTACTGTGTTTTAAGAGGTGTATACATTATGCTTAATAAGATGTTTTGTTGCCCTGAGACCTTTCTGCAATAGCCCAGAAATCTTTCTTTAATCACAGACCCATAGTCAGCATGTGTGTTTGACAATACTTAAGACTGATTGAACTGGAAAATAACCCTGAAGGCAACCTGTAGTTTGCAGAATTATTAATGGTATTATTAATGGTTTTAAAAGACAATGATGTCGGAAAATGAGTTATATTTAGTTATATTAAAACTCTGGAGCGCCTATGTCTATTTCAGGGTTATTCATGCATTTATAGGATACTAAAAGCTACAATGTACATGACATTAATTATATATTATTTTCTAATTATTTCAATGTTAACAAACACACAGAATGTTCTGTAAGTTTGCACATTATTCTTGTTGTAACCATTTGCTGTTTTCTCAATTTAAATAGCCATTCATTTCCAATTCCATTACTAAATTCTTTCTGTGTTGGGCTCTGCACCATATGGAGATGATTCAGACAGACATTGCTCTTAGGTCATGCAATGAAGAGTACCCAGGAGCATGATATAGTCTGCAGTAGGCAGATACTGTACTTGAACTTTGACCAGATTTCTTTAGATGCCCTGAGTGCTCCTGCAGTATAGACACAGGACAGTCTCAGAGAGAGTTTAGATTGGATTTGAATCTTAAAGGAAGCAGAAGAAGCAAACAGACGATGGGGAAAATCTCAGAAATGGGAAAACTGCTATTTATGTCATATTTATAGCATTGGCATTGATTTGAGAAAATCACGATTGTTCATTCTAGTCTTAATATGTTGAAACTATATTTTAGGCTAGACTTCAGGTAACTTAAGGTATTTTATGTGCAGCACTGTAAATGTCTCCATTGCAGATTTAAATATATCGAATTCTTGTCACTGTTCAATTTTGTGAGCTATAGATTCTTCATGTGCCTCCTAAAGAGAAAATGCGAGCAAATTTAAGCCTAAATTATCAGCAGCTCAAATCAAATTCTGAGAATATCATTAAAGAGCAGTTCTTCCTTTCTGTGAGCATAATTGGCAGAGTAGAATTTTTGTTTTCTTAGGTTTTTCTTTAAAACATTCCACTGCTTCAACCCCTCACTTCATAGTGAAGGCTCTGGGGCTGATGAGCATGCACGCGTTCCTTCACAGGGCTCAACAAGCGTGTGTTCATAGTAAACTCAGAGAAATGTATATCAGGCCTTGAAAGTTAAAGGGAAATCGGTTTCCTTTGGGACTCATGGTGAGACATCTGGCGAGCAAATACAGACGACAACTCAGCACGGGAGTGCAGGCTTGTGTTCCTCTCTTAGTCAGAGTGCAAGGGGATTGTATGTGGCAGAAAGAGGTACAAGATTGTGTGGGGTAATCACGATACAGAGACATAAGTGCACAAGCCCAATGATAACCACCTGGAAATGACTTCACAATTTCAGCTTGCTGCTGGCCATCTAGTTACTCTGGAAGACAGCAAATGTCTGCACAGGTACAATGATAGTGCTAGTTAGCTTGGGGCTGTGGTGCACAATGAATGAGAAACAGAAGCGAACATGAGAGCAAAGAAAAAACTCATTAAGCCCATTTCATTGGATATGTTTCTTTGTTGTTGTTTTTTTTTTTTCTATTTAAAAAGGAAAGAAAGTGGCCTAGGGAATTATTCTGATTAAAAGTGTATTCATCCAGAATGACTGTAGTGAGGGTTGGAGTTCTTTGCTAAAAAAATTGAGCTAGTTCCAGGACAGGCTCCAAAACCACAGAGAAACCCTGTCTCAAAAAACCCAAAAAAAAAAAAAATTTGAACTCTTATATCAACATGAAAAATAATGCTTTGGTCATAAGAAAACACCTGCAGTTAAGATTTATAAATTCGTGCCCAAGTCAGTAGACAGAGAAAAAATAATTTACCTTCTTAATTCCCAAACATAAAATCTATGATAAAATCTATGATAAAATCTGATGCCAGAGCCAAGGACTGGTGAAGAGCTGGGTAGCAGTTGTCAGCTTCTCTAGCTGTGCATCTGGTTCAGCTACAGCTATTCTACTCTGCTGAATATTCTACTGATTATAACAGCTAAGCTACCTTAGTGAATAAATGGGCAGAGCTGCACTAAAACTTTCTTTTTCAAAAGAGGGAACAAGGATATGTGCCCAGCAATCATAATATGCTGACCTCTAAGATATAATATTACAACCATATTTATTAAAAGGACAGAACTAAACAGATGGGCTATGTGGGATTGCTAAAAAATTAAGTTGAACTACTATTTACCTAAGAAAACACCATCACATCCCTTGTAAAGATTGATGCAAAACCTCAGACTTCCCCTGGATTTCCTTCAAATGCACGTTTTACTGACTGCCTTGCTAAGCTGACTGCTATCTGCTAGAGTGGTCCACACTGTTGAACTAGGTTTGCTGCAAATATTCCGGAGGTTATTTTATGATTGCTCAAGTCCTCGGGCTTTATCCATGATGTGGAATTTTTTTCTGTTGCTGATGTTACACTGTTTATAACTCTTCCATCCCTCTGTTCATGTGATTATGTAAGAACAGAGAGATGTAATGCATGCATGTGTGCACGCACACCACCCCACACACACATGGCTTAAAAGACATATTAACAAAAATTATTAGCTTCAGCATTACTGAAAGTGAAATAAAAATTAACACTTTTGAGGCCATGTCATTTTTTTTTTTTTTTTTTGGATGGCTGACTGACCGCTTCCACATCATCCTCAGGCAGGATTGCTTTCCTGCAAGTTAAACTCGGTCCTTAAGTCATGAAGATTGACTCTTGTATTTATTTTTAGGTAGTTTTACTAGACTTAAGTCACCACCTGTGATCTTAGCAGAGTTCAGCCACTCACCCTTCATAAACAAATTAAAGGAACCAAATTAATAGTGAAAAATCAAAAAGGGAAGATTCAATATGGCCATACTGTGAAGAAGGACAGAGACATCCAGTGGAAGTCCTGACAGAATTATGGGTTTAAAGGAAAAGCAAACTGCTCAGTGGAGCAGTCTTTTACACTGTCTCCATTCCCCGTCTCTCCTATAAGACCATGTTTCAAGATGTAAATCTTCATCTAATGAGAAGGCAGTTTCCTCCTCTGGATGTCCTGAAGGTTCTAGCTTTTCCCTCTCCCAGCGGGAGTTTCCTGATAAAAATACTAATTTCTTTGGATTCATTCCCTCGATTTTGTGATAACCAAGGAAGAGAGCACCAAGTACGTCCTTTGGGCATTTTAATTCCTACCAGACAGAGCATTTTAATTCCTATTAGTTTGTTATACCATTCCTGGGTGAAGGATAACGCTTAGCCATGGGAACAGTGGGACGATTTTCTCCTGAAAACAGTAGAGCTCCTTCTATGGCCTTTCCTGTCTTCCTCCTTACAAACTGACCTCTTCTCCAGAGTGAAAAGGAGCATAGTTGCAGAGGGTAAGACCTGAAGAGCAGCCTGAGCTCAACTCTACCTATTAGTGGTAGAGTTTTAAGAGGCCATTTTGTTCAGTGAATTTCCCAGGGAGCCACTGGACTACAACACTGTCTCTACACATCCTTAAGTATGTGCACAGACTAAAGAAATTTTCAACTCAGGGTACAAACCGAGGTGCATCGTTTTCATCTGTCTTTTGGAAAGAACAGTATGCATGTCAATCAGTGTTACAGAGGATTGTTATATAATTCATATTGAGCTACAGAATCTTTCCAAGAAGAATGTCTTACTGTTAGCATTGTTTATTTGAGGAAAAGGTTTTGTTTCATAAATGTCTTTTATTTAAAATCTGAAAGCTCTGCATTAAAATTTAAAATGCTTCCAAGAATTATTAAACATTTATCAGAGTTCTGCTGACTTGCATTAGTCTTTATAGTTTAGTGTGGGGTACAGAAACAAATCAAAAGTAAAAGATAGCTGGATGACATTTACCTGCGCTCTGGGTTTGAACTGGTAATATAGTTGACTAACATGGTAAATAAAAGTAACAAATTTTTCTTAATATTTTAGTTCCATGCCAGTTTTTCACACAGAATATTTTATTTAATTATTCTTATTATAGATCTGCTGGAGACTGTGGCTCCTAAAGCCATTGTTCCATTTCTTCTGTTTTTTCATTCGACTTTCAAATGGTCAAGAAAGCATTGAATATTTTAGAATAAAAACACCTTCTAAAGGTTTGCTAAGTGCCCTGTTAAAATGTACTGAATGATTTAAAAAGACATTGCTAAACAACACAAAATAAACCTCGGGCATGGCAGGTGAAAACACTTTAGCTGAAAACACACTAACGTTTTGGAATGTTCTGACTCAAGACAAAAAATCTCCCACAATACTGAGTGCAGTATATGTGCCCTGGAAATCAAATGTTGAGGAGCAGAGTTAACTGAAAACGAAAGTGATAGGAAGTGGTAAGCGCCACACCAAGAACTAAAAAGTGTCTCACAATTGTAGAAATAATTAATGAATGCAGTGCACAATCAATCAAAATATTTGCTAAATAGTTATAATAGAAAAGTGGCAATGGAAAGAAATAAACTTCCATAGACTCTAGTTAATAATATTCCAGTGTGTTTACACTGAATACCCTTAGTAACTGACAAAGTGTGACATTTACTTTAATGTGTTACCAAAGTTTATGAAAATGCACAGGACAATGCCTGACCCTGACCGGCAGGAATCCTGAAGGATAGTTGGCCACTGCCCTGGATTAGGAACGAGACACTCCCTTTGAAACATAGAGAGGAACCTTGTAAGGAAGGATAGCTTTAAGTAAGATTAAGAGTCCTCATTTGTGAGAAGACTAGGGACAGGGACCCAGAAAAGGTCCTTCAAGAAAATCCCAGGGAAAAAGGGAATTCCTGACTGTATTATGATATTTGAGGTGGGTTAGGGAAGGGTCTGTGCTTCATGGTATGGTTCAGCATAGCCTACAAGTAGCATCATAGGCCATGGTAGATCTTATATGAAATGGCAGTTGTACTAGTTATCTTTTCAGTGGCACTTATAGGAGTGACAGGGAATTTTAAACCAATTTTATTTGCAAATTGTGTTGAGAGACATGGATCTCTGTGAGTTGTAGACCAGCCTGGTCTACAAAGAGAGATCCAAGACAGCCAGGGCTATTACACTGATAGACCCTGTCTTGAAAAAACAAACAAACAAGCAACAACAAAAAATTGGTCTGTGAACTTTAGTCATTTTTATATTTTAATTTTTGTCCATAAAATCCCTGCAATTATCTGAAAAACACTCAACCCTTCCAAATATCAGAATGAAGCCTTTACCTTAAAAGTTATAGTTTAACCTATACTTTTAAAAAATAATTGATGAGATACAAGTAATCATACCTAAATTATGCTTTCTATAGGCTTGGTCCTTTTCTTCTTTAAAACTTTTTAAATTAAATTTTGTTTATAATGTGTGTGGTGTGCATGTGGGCATATGTGTGTAGGTGCACATGTGTGTTAAGGCCCAGCATTGTTCTTACTTTTTTCTAGATTTCAGTCTACTTTTTAATTTTTTGGCTTACTTCCTATTGAGGTAGTATCCCTCCTTTAACCCAGAGGTGCCAGTTCGAGATAATATAGCTAGCTAGTTTGCCCCAGGAATCACTGTCAGTGCCTCCCTAGTGCTGGTATTTCAGGCTGCTGCCTCTGGCAGGATTCCATGTAGTTACCAGGGATGAGAATGCCAATCCTTACACTTGCACTGCAAACACCTTGTCTGATGCAGTCAGTGGGGACATAGGGAGCACGTGGATTATAAATAGCAAAATGCAGATTAATCTAATAAGGACTGAGAAATTAGTTCCACAGTTTGCATGAAGTTATCCTCGCCATCAATTACCTGTGTTAACAATAATTATTATAGTTATCTTAACTAGCAGATAAGGAATAAATGTTTCCCTCCATTTATTGTAAAGATTGGATTATAAATTAGGGCTTGTTATTTTAAAGTTATAGTACCAGGACCACCCCTGGCTTTTCCTAAGAAGAGAACATAAGGTTTGAGGAGTGGTATTGTATTGCTAAATTGACAACTATGAATGTGATTCAGCTTAACAACAAACACATTGCGGTTCTGACACTAGGCCACTGTGAGGGAAATGGAAAACTTTGGTGAGTGCCTCCAGAGTTCAAAGACTGAACCTAGTTGTTTTCTGTATAAGAGCAAAATCTCTCAGGATTCAGGCAGCAGGTAGAACAGTTGCAGCCTACAGACAATTTGTTGTTTTGAGATGAGAGTTTATGCTGTAGTCCATTCTAGAGTGGAACTCACTACGCTGTTTAAAGTGGCTTTGAACTCCTGGCACTCGTCCTGCCTCAGTCTGCCAGATGCAGAAATTACTCACTGAACCACCCACCATACATGGCTTCAAAAACCAAAACAGACCTTCCTTTATATCTGTTTGTTTGTTGTGATGCTGGAGCTTTAGCCAAAGACTTATGCACACTATACAAGCCCTTTACTGAACTGTCTCCTGAGATTTTAAAAAAAATTTTCATGTATTTCTTTTATTTTATGTGTATGAGTGTTTTGCTTGTGTGTGAGTGTATATGTGTGCACTCCATGCATGCAGTTCCCAAAGAGACCAGAAGAGGGCATAAGATACTGCTGGAACTGGAATTAAAGATGTGAGCCCTTAATGTGGTTGCTGGGCATTGATCCTGGGTCTTCTAGAAAACCTCTTGGCCACTGAGCCATATCTCCAGTGCCTCCCCTGGAGAGTTAAGTATCATGTTGTAGTTGGCAAAGTCAGAAGTCAGAGGTATGTATTTCAAGAGTTACAAGACAGAGTATAGAAATAAGATTAATACAAAGATACCCCTAACACATTATTGTGCAAACCATGTGTCATTTTCCTCAGGGCTCCTCAGTAGTGATACAAGAGGTTGGATACAGATCAATCAATGGGCAGAATTGCATTTGTCACACAAACACCAGTGGATTGAGCTTACTTAATGAGATTTGGATCTACAAATAGGTACCATGGGACAGGTAATTCTGGTGGGTATACAAGTTTGAGAAGTCTTCTAATATGGCTGACTATGAAGACCCATTGGGGGACAGTTCAAGTTAAGGACTGTATGCTCCACAAGGATGGATAGCATAGGTTTTCAGGGTACAGGAAAAGCTGATGAGACTAGGTTACTCCCAAGTCCATGAAAGTCAATATTTCAGAACTCCCAAAGTTTTGTAGATCCTTCAGTACCAATGAATAGATTAAAATTTGTGAAAGGAAACCTTTTAAAGAGATGGTTTGCATATTACAAAATACATGGGAAGTTTAAAAGTAGAAAAACTAAGATGGCAAGTGGACCAATGTCTTTTTCCAAAATGCACTTAGCATGAATTACAAACGACTGTAAAAGTTACATTAGTAGTATACTTTTACCAAGTCTGTCTAAGTAATATTTGTAAGCAATATTCTTCAGTTGACATTTTAACAGAAATCTTCTTGTTTGAAAATAAACTACAACATAAAACATACCTCACAAACCTTAGATCAGAATGAGTCACCACAATCGATGGCATTATATACGTCTCAGTGCGGTTTTGAAATTGGGTCCATATTTTTAGAGCTGCATTCTGCACCTCTCAGAAATGCAAAATGCATCGTAAGGTGCACGCTTGCTGCCATGCAATATTTGTTAGTGAGGACTCCGTGTGTTATATGCAAACTCTCCTCCTATTTCCTTTTAATTGACCAGTCATCAGCCAGCAGATCTGTTAATTAAACCTCATTTGCTCTCAGGAACATGTGGCCGTGATCTGAGGAGGGAACATTGCGTTCGCTGGTCCTTTCATTTTGCTCTTGATAAGGCATAAAGGAGCCAGCTCCGTCTCATGTCAAAATGTTTATTAGGATGGCAATCGTATCTCTTTCCAGAGAATCAGGCATCGCCGGTGGGGCACAATCAGGGCTGTAATTAGGGAATTTGTAAACTACAGGCATTGTTCGCAGTGATCATTTATAAGAGGCCTAACAGTGTCACATGGGTTCTATAAAGAGACAAAAGGCCTTTTCATGGTACAAGTAAATTGATTTTTTTCTAGCCATTCTGTGTTGAAGAGTTTAGTGGTGTGAGCAACAGTTGCTGCAGAAAATAAAATAAATTTAGGTTGTTTTGAAGCATCTCTTTACCACGCTTTTACAAAACATGTTTGGTATATAATCGTCTGCCTTCCTTTAAATTCAGAATTCTTTCACCATTGGAAAGCAGTGCCGTAATTAACACGATCACACAATTTCCATTCACTTTCTAGTCTGTGCTTTTCATGGCTACACCCTGACCTTTCTGGAAATGGACAGCCCTGACATTTTGTCATCCTCATAAGGGAGAAATGGATCTATTTAGGGATGTCCAGACCTCATTACTTCAGAGAAAAGGAACGAGAGCTGGATATCTATGTAGCCTGCCATTTATGATACTATCAAGACATAGAAATCAAATTATTGCCCATAATGGCAGACAAATGTAGGCTTCTTCCCTTAGGATGTCTTTAGATGTGCCTCTAGATACTCGTTGGGTACATTTGTATCCTCCCCAAGATGTTATTTTCCTCAAAACAGCCTTATTAGAAATGTATTGTATCTTCTCAACTCCTTGAAATGGCAAATGTGTGGATGTGTCTGTGTGTGTTTGTGTGTATATTTGTGTGTGTGTTTCTGTGTGTATTTTTTATTTCTATAAACATTTGTGTGGTTGGATGTGCACCTATGCTTAATAGTTGAGATATCTGGTTTCAATAAAATATGGTCTATACCCTTAATATAGAAATGTGTATATAACAATAAAGCATAATATGAAATAGTATGGTAAACATATCAGTGATATAAAGATGAATAACATGTGCTGTGTAGTTACTGTATCTAGTGCTTTTCCTTTATACAGCATATACATGTAGAAAACACACTGTAAGTGTAAAAATGTGCAAAGTAGGTATTATTGTGTTCACTCTGTATAAACAGAGGGTCAGACTAGATAATGTTCCCCAAGTTACCAGTTCTTGAGGCTAGGCACTCAACCTAAGACTCATTTTCTGTAAGTCTGTTTAGGGGCACTTCACTCTGCAGTGTACAACATTAGCTTTAAATTTGTACTAAATGTCCCTCTCAGCCATCTAATTTGAAGATGAGGAAGCAAATGCCATCTTCCCATTGCTAAGATTATGCATTTTATATGTGGTGAGGTTCTTTGTCTAAGCCAAACTTTTAATCTAGCTTTTAATTTTTAATTTCTTTCAAAGATGTATTTTTATTCTTGTATATATATATATATATATGTGTGTGTGTGTGTGTGTGTGTGTGTGTATGTGTGTGTGTGTGTGTGCTGTGAGTGTGTATTTCACATGTATGCAGGTGTTCTCATCGGCCGGAAGTGTGTGTGTTGGATCCCTAAGAGCTGAAGTTAGATGTGTTTTTGACTCACATGATATGGGCTCTGGGAAATGAACTTAGATCCTCTTTTGGAAGAGCAGTAAGTGCTCTTAGCCATTAAACCATCTGTCACAGTCTTCTAAATTTTTAACCTAATATAATTAAAATTCCTGAAAACCCTCCATGCTCATTTTAAGCAGTGTTGTAATTAATAAATTATTATGAACAATTGCAGCTTTTAAAAAGTCCCCATGTTTATCATTTCCCATGATACAGTGTAATTCTTGATGTTGGTGAGTGGCCTAATCCGTGCCTCTTGTCTGCACTCTTGAATGTATTCACCTACGGAAATGGCTAAAATACTTGTTAAAGTAGTAAGTCTAGCATAGGCTACATATTTTTATATGATGTCCTTCATTTCTTAGTTCCATGGACTTTCTATCAGACTAGGGGGAAATGCTGGTATACACACACACACACACACACACACACACACACACACTCGCACGTACACATTTGAATAAATCATGGGCATCATTTTTAAGAACAAATGAGCCAGAATGCAAATGTGTTATGGGCTATAGTAGTTACAGGAACTTGGCACACACACACACACACACACACACACACACACACACACACACACTTTTTTCTTTACTTACTGTGAAGCCCTGACTGACCTAAGCTCCCTATGAAGATCAGGCTGGCAGTGAACCTGCAGAAAACCACCTGCCTCTACTACCCAAGTGCTGGGATTAAAGAAGTGTGCCACATGCCCAGCTTGAACTTCACTTAGCTAACATTTTATCTATAAGAGTATCTTTTTTACCCACTTAAATTTGTATTACATTCTATTTAAAGTATTTTATAGTCAAATCATCTGAGTTTTTCCATATAACTGTGGTTTTCTATTTTTATCTTCTGTTATTTTACAAAAATGAAGCTACTATAGGAGCAATAGGTTGGGGAACAAGACTCTAGTTCCCAGACATGCATATGACTTAATGTTTCTTTATGAAATAATCTTTTCATTCCTCCAAATTATTTTCAGACTTATCTGCTATGTTGCTCCTGTGAAAATCTGTTTTTAATTATTGAAATCATCATGTACTTCTGCTCTTTCTTTCAAAATTTCATTCTAAATCATAATTTGTTGTTACTAAATTTTTCACATAATTTGAGTTACTAGCCAGCTTTAAAGACTTTTTCCTGGTCCACAACCAAGAGAACCTAGACAACAAAGTGGACTTTAAAACAGGCATACATAGATCTATATAGGAAGGAGGAAAAGATAAGATCTCCTGAGTAAATTGGAAGCATGGGAGTTGCGGGAGAGTGTAGAATAAAAGAGGGGAGGAAGGGAAGGAAGTGGAGGAAAAAATGTATGGCTCAATAAAAACAATAAAAAAGAATGCAAAAATTTGTCCCCGTTTATGTACTTTAAGAAAAATAAAATTTGGCTTGTGAGTCTTACCATCCATAATTAGTAACCACCAATTACTTTTATGGATTTCAGTGCAGAAGAAACAAACCCGAGAAAGAATTTGAGAAAGAAACAAAGAAGTTAATAAGAAGTTTTCATAACAGAGATTAATATTAATAACTCAACAAATATTCCATCAGAAATGCAAGTTAGATCATTAAATTGTTCAAAGATCTAAATGGCTCAAGATACTGGAAAAGTTAATGATCGGTGCCAAAATTGACGTTAGCCATCTTTGAGGCAGCAAGTACAGGTTCCGAGTTTATTTGCAGCAAGTCTTTTGGCTCATGTAGCAGAAAACATTTGAATGCGATGCAGAGAATGATGTGCTGGTTTGTTCTTACACTTTGTGTTCTGTGGAATCCCTCAGAGACTATTCTTGTGCCATAGCAACACCTGCTGGGAGAGGGAAGTTGGAACAGCCATATCAGATGCCTGCCAAACCAGCTTTTCCAATGAATGGCACTGCATGCCCTCCATCTCCAATACCAAACCTTCAGAATTGCTACTTCCAGGACACTGCTGCTCCCCATATGCTCCAAACACCTAACAATTCTATTATAATAAGATTTCCTAACTCTTCAAAAGTAAGCATTGTGTATGTGTGTGTGTGTATTATTGCCCTGTAACCTTCTTGGAATTTCAGAAGTAGATCCCGGGGTACTTTAGCCTTCCGTGTATTTGCTTTCTTTCTGCTTTGTCCTGAGATCTGTAAAAGACTATCAATGTTTTATGGTTAGCATCTCCTAATTTATTAAGGTGAGATGCTGAACAGTATGTGCCAGTGCAAAAACAAAAGGCAAGTTTTATTTACAGAGTAGGGCAAGGGTTGTATTTATTCTAATTCCTATCACAGTTGGGAACAGTGGGCACACCATCTGGTGTGAAGACATGTTGTAAATAAGTGCTTGTTCGTATGTGAACAGGACCATAACTGACGCAAGTCTGGGAGGAGAGGACTACATGAGCACTCTTGTGTAGATCACACTAGCTTTTTATGGGCTGCTAGATGTGGAAAGTCATAGAAGAGGCAAATCACTCAAAACTAACAAGTACTTTCTTCCTCACTTCAAGGTATTATTTTTGCTTCATTGTATCATTGTTGTGACCAAATGAGAGTAGAAATATTACCACCAATATAATAATATATATAATATAAATCCACTGTTTTCAATATTTTCAATCATTAAATAATAATTATTCAGTAGTAGTTTGCCTTCTTTGGTTGTCTAGTAACTTTGATTTAGGACTATATGTCAACCAGGACTTTACTAAACACCTCTGAAGCACCTTAAAAAGTCACAGGGCATGAAGGTTACTGAAAAGATAGAAGACTTTGGTTAGAATATTTCAGCTACATCTGATAGGTTGTACACATTTTCTTGGTGATAAATAAAACAAATTAGAAATAATAAAATTCAGAGACACAGAAGATGAACAAAGGATACAGGAATTGGAAAAAATGAATAGAGAGGAACATTTAAATGGAGGTGAAACATTGCATGGTATGATAGGTTTGAACTCATTCATGAATGGCAGTGAAAGTTACAACTGAGCAAACTTTTTAGTTAGATACGCAGACCAGTCCTGTCATAACCAAATAGGGAGTTTTCACAGATGTACTTATTAAGATATGAATACTAACGCATAGTATGTAAGATGGATTAGAATCAGTAAGATTTAGACATTCCATCTCAGAAAATGGGGTATTAGTAGTATACACATTCATATGATAACATTTTTTAAAGATCAACTCAGAAATGATAAAGGATTTTTCAGGAGAAAGATATTTGTCAATTTAACTTTAGTAACCTGTTTATAAAGTTAATGATGATCCATAAGGCAGTACAGAAGTGAAATATGCTCTCAAATACATGTATCTCAAGAAAGTTATGAATATATAAATAGATGGATAGATAGATAGATAATAGATAGATAGATGATAGATAGATAATAGATAGATAGATAGATAGATAGATAGATAGATAGATAGATAGATAGATAGATAGATAGATAGATAGATAGATACAGAGTTTCACTGTGTAGGTCTGGCTGTCCCTGGAGCTCACTCTGTAGGTCAATCTGGCCTCAAACTCACAGCAATCTTCCTGCCTCTACTTCCAAAGTGCTGAGAGTAAAGGCATGCACCACCACTGCCTGGCTAGTTCTGAGTATTTTTAAGTAACAGTAATGCAAGGAATCGTGATGCAGGCCTGTGATTCCATTTAGAAACAAGAAACAGAGGGACAATGAGTTCAAGAGCAGTCTCAACTGCCTAGTCAGCTACAGTGATATATTTCCTTAATAATAAATGAACGAACGGATGAACAAATATGTAAATAAGACAGTGACCAGAAAGTTCTAGGTCCTTCTTTTCCTCCTCTGTTTGTACAAATGAAGAATTGTTACCAGCAAGCATCTGGTAGCAATATTTATTTCTTTAATAATGAATGGCCAGTAATTTTCCAGGTTTACATAAGAAATTGTTTGAAACCAGATGTGGTGTCAAGCAGGAAGCATATATCATCAGCAATTTCATATGTAAGTGAGGGAACATTGATCCTACCTGAATATTTTCACCCCAAATAGCATTAAAGTCTTTCTTACTATAATCCAGCATTTAAGTATTTACCATGCTGAAAGTGAGCCAACGTTATTATTTTAAAAATTACTGCCAGGACTTAGATTGAAATTATTTTGAATTAGAAGGAAATGCTCTGATTTGTGTTGAACGTATGTATGACTCTCTCTCCCCCAAGTAATCATTAAACCTGTGTTCTTATAACTTTGGTATATTAAAGCAAATTTACATAATCTTAGTGATTTTTTTTAGTGTATGCTGTAAAGTGAGAGGCGATCAGAATTTTTCAATCCTATAGAATAGTTATTTTCAAATAGGTATTATGGCAATAACATATTTATGAACTATGTAGAATGTACTATTTTGAATGGAAGAGGATCAAAAGTAGATTTATAGTATATGTGCAGATGGTGGTACTTACCCAGCAGCTTCTTTCTATTACCCCACAGCCAAACATACTATGTCATTACTAACATCCAATTTACAATTAATGTAAAGGCATAATATTCAGTCCTACATTAAATGTCTGTGATTCATCAAACCCCAATACTGAGTGTGTATCTCTCTCCTTCCCTCTCTTTGCATATATCCCAGGATACGGTAGCAATGAAAAGATTGAGTGTAAAATAGCGTGAATACGAAAAAACTCCCTGTGATAGAATGTCTGTCTTCTAAAACATGTAGGGTCTGAACTTTGAGCCACATCAATGCAAAATTAAATCCATCAATAACTGTTGCTTGAAATAGGATGTTGTTCCCTTCATAGTCTAAGTCAGATATAAGACTCATATCAAATAAGACATAATTTTTAAACATAGGTGGTAGCTCAGAGTGCACACTGGTCTTAGAGATGACCAAAATTCTGTCCCCACACCCACTCTGACTCTTAGTACAGCTTTGTAACTCCTGCTATGGAGGATCCATCGCTCTCTTCTAATCTACTCAGGCACCAACATAACATGAGTATGTAATTAGATGTAAATAAAACATAAATACTGAAAAAAATGATACTTTCACTGTTTATAAAACTTTCTATTGTTTTTGAAAAGGAAACATACATGCACACAGTCAGATGATTTCATTGATTTACCTCATTTTTGCCTTTGTGTGTGATACTAGAGACATAGCTTAGTGCTTTGTGCATGTTGGGTAAGGGCTCTTCAAGAACTAAATCACTAGCCCTCATTTTGATTATTTACATCTGAGAATTTACATTGGTCTTTCTTTTTTCTTTCCATCAGGACATTTCTTGAATTCTTACCTATAGAGGTCCCTTCAAGGAACTCACTATTCCTTTAAAATCTTATTTTCTTGTAGTTTTCTTTTATTTTAGTATCAATTATGCTTTCTAGTCTAGAATATACACATCTAATATAAACTAATTTTCCTAAAACTTCAAGTGTAAATTAATTACTGGTGTATTTATTTTAGGAGTCTTTATAATATGGGTCTGGTTAGCCAACTGTAGAAAGTTCTACATGCTTCATTTTAAAAATAAAGTATTCCTTTCATCTTCATATTCCTTTTAAAGTTCAGCACCTGCCAGGAAGTGCACAAGCATATCTGATTTCTTTTCACATTATTATTATTATTTCTGGGACTTCAAATGGACCTACATGTTTGGAATAATGAAGTTTTCCAAGTAAAGATTGAAGAGTTGATGCCTTCTGCTTCCTCCCTAATACAACATAGAAAGTATTTCCCCTTTTGTTTCAGTCACTGTGTTTCATTTACAGTCTGTGATATAAGAGAAACGTTGTCAGAAAGCCATTTTGTTTGAGTTGTAGGTTTTATTGTTTTATTTTGTTTTCTGTTGTTGATGATGATGTTTTTAATGTTTGGAAGAAGAAACAGCTCTTGATCAAGACCTTCCCAGTTCCTCCCACTCTAGCCTTTCAGTATATGAACCACATCAGAAAATATGCCTATATTTTTATTTTCAAAGACTTTTTTTAATAACAAATACCTTCTAAATAAATATGTTTTACAAGATGCAGGTGCATAAGACTGCTGTCTTTTACTTGATATACTTTTATTGAGAAACAGTAAATATTATAATTCATATAAACCATTTTAAAAATCCATAATGCACTTAATTATGTGCCTTAAAATTGCCTCTCCTTTGTCTATTTTAAATTTAGTTTGGAGCGTTGTTTTTTCTATACACATTTTAAATGAAAGAAAACAGAAAAAGAATATGCAGGATCATTTTTTAACTCTCTTAACTTTGAGATGCCTCTAAATGGCAAGGCCTGCATTATAAATCTACCCAAACATTATTTTTTCACAATTTCTACTTATCTGAGTTAGTAACTGCATATTTTTTTTATCATTTTTCTATCTGTTGCTGCTAAAAATGCTCATGACTCATGTCTGTTTATTTCTATTATCTGATTTAGTCTCAGATTTGTAATTTTCTGCCATCCCACTTTTCACTGATTCCCCTTTCTTCCTTTCTCAGTTATTTCATGTGCTGTTAGAATGGGCAGCACAATTTACCAATAAGAACGTCAAGACAGTGGCTGCAAAGGGCTTTCTCATCCCCCAAACATGGGAGAAATGCCCAAGATTGAGAACAGGGGCAAATGGCACCTGTTTCTCCTAGCCAGGCAGAATGAATTTCTAGGCCACAGAAAATGGCGAATTCTCACCAGAAGTTGATAGTAGTAACATCTAAGGAGGCGGGGGGGGGGGCGGTATGCTCAGTGATGAGAGTGTTGGTTTGTAAGTGTGGGTAACAGAGTTTGGGTCCCTAATACCTGCATAATCCAGGTGTGTGTATGATGACAACTCTGGGTTCAAGTGCCTCCGTCAGCCTCAGGCTTGCACACAAAACACACACACATTCATACACACACACACACGCACACACACACACACATACACACATGTGAGCTTGATCCTCACCCCTGTATCAAGGCTGAGCAAGGCACCCCATCACAATAAATTGGCACAAAAAAACCAGTTCATGCACAAGGGATAGATCCTGGTCCCACTGCAAAGGGTCCCACAACAAACCAAACCATGCAACTGTCACCAGCCTGCTTAGGGCCCAGTTTGGTGCCATGCAGGCTACCCATCTGTCAGTCCAGAGTTCCCAGGAGCTCAGATTAGCTGTCTCTGTGGGTTACTTCCTCATGAATTTGACCCATCTTGCTCATAAATCCCTCCTCCCTCTTCAACTGAACTCCTGGAGTTCCACCAGGTTCTTGGCTGTGGATCTCCGCATCTGCTTCCATTAGTTACAGGATGGAGGATCTATGATGACAATTAGGGTAGTTACCCAGGAGATTAGAGGAGAAGACTGGTTCAGGCACCGTCTCCACTATTGCTAGGAGTCTTCGTTGGAGTCCTCCTCATGGATTTCTGGGAATTTCCCTAGCACCAGGTTTCTCCCTAAACCCATAATGGCTCCTTCTATCACGGGTGAGTTGGGGGATGGACTGAGAGGGAGAGCAATGAAAAACACACATTTCTTTGAATGAGTTCTGAATATAGATTGCTTTAATATTTCACATTTCTATGGAACCTTTGATATGCTAATGTTTCACAAATATTGGGGAAGAGTAAAAAATTGAAGCAAAATGTATCAAGACAAAACTGACAATAGTAGTATATTTAAGGAAAACCACTGTTCTTGTCATGTGAAGCCCCTGCAAGAATTTGCTTTCCTCCTTGACTGTCCTTATTTCTTTTTCCTCCCTGTGTCACTGCCTAGCTATCTCATTGTCGCAATTTATTTGTTACATATAAAATTTTTTACTGAATTTATATTATGTATAAGATTGTCTCCTGGATGCTGACAATACAGCGATGAAGTATGTGTGTGTTCGTTCTGGAAGCTCTTATTTCTATTTTGACGTGTAGAATATGCTGTTATAAAATACACACGGATAATAAACCAGTAACTGTTGTGAAGAACTTGATGAGCTGTCATCCCCTGTAGTAACTGGTGAGGTGGGAGAAGAAACCCTGTTTGGATAAAATAGAGTTTGTACCACACAGCAGCATGCTCCACTTAACAATAGCACTTGCAGTTATCCACACTGCTCGCTAACATGCTGTTCCTTGTCAATACTGATATTTTATCTATGTTTATCGAAAAATGACATCATCATTTAAAAGCCTTTATCATATTGTACCATGACAGTTCCATGAGTGAACACATCTATCGCGCTGTTTTCAGAATTTCTTAAAACACTGCTCTCATGAGCAATCTCATGGAGGTTTTTGGACTTCATAGTAACCTGAACAAATGTGTGTTCGTGGTGAAAAAGCTAATGACAGGGCAGCAGGAGAATTGGGAGAGTGAAACCCTCAAAATAGAGACACTGCAAAATGATGACTTTCCTGGGATGTCTGCCAGTAGTTCTACAATAAAATAATTAAATAGGCAGGTATGGAAGATATTTTAATGCATATGCTGTGTATATTATACACATGCATATGTAAACATGCTCATTGGGATTAGATAGTACTTAGAAGTGCAGGCAAGAGGATATGAGAAAACTAGGAAAACTATCATTTTAATTAGCAGATGGCATGCGTTGGTAATTAACTATTAATTTAAGAAATGATTGGTATTTGTGTTTGAAGATTTGGAACACTTGGAATATAAAAATAGATTCCTTTGTAGAATCAAAGAAGTTGGAAGAGATTAGAATATCTACTGTTGTCATATAAGACGAGAAAGAGTAACAAACATGATCTCCCATGGAAAAACTGATAGAAATAATTCAGAGTTTGGTGTCCAATTTTAGGATATAGAACTTTTAGTCTAAGCAAAAAAAAAAGGAAGCTTATAGATGTTGAGGGAAATCATAAGATATTTTTGGTGAAAAGAGATGTTTATAAAAATTTAAAGTCCTTAAGCCAGTGCAGTTTGCACGCCTGTAAGCCCAGCACTTGGAAGCCTGATGCATTATGATCATGAGTACAAGTCGAAATAGGATATGAAGCAAGTTTCAGAGCAGCAGTGTGGCATAAAATAGTGAAAACCCTTCCCTAAACCAAAGCAAACAAACATTTTACATAATAAAAAAGATTACAAAATGTTTTTAGGTGTTTGTTGCTTAGTAAAACTTGAAGTAATTCATAAAAGACCTATTTTTAAGCTGACAAGATAAAAAAACTGAATTCTGTTTTACTAACTTTAATTAGGCAAATTAAAAGATTAAAGATTTTTAAATCAATGAATAACAAATGTGCAAAAGTAATTTTCATACTATTCAACATAGTGAAGTTTTAGGAAAATTTTAGGTAGTCAAGTATTTAATTATAATGGCCTAATGTTTTAAAATATTTAAATATTCACCATATTAAATCAAGATACAAATGTTTGCCTTTGACTCTGTTCTCCTTCACTTTCTACACTGTTTCTATCATAGGATGAGTGCCCTCAGGACTGATACAAAAAAGTCAAGTAATTAGTTTCAAACTTTAGAAATTAATGCACAGATTAGTTACACTTAGCCCACATTTGGGGGCTTTACGGAGTAAATATTTAAAGCAACAGCAATCCATTACACAATCTTTTAAATTATATTTTTTAATGTAATTCACAGAGAGTAATTGAAGTTCAGATACATACTTGGATTGATATAGTTTATATTTATTTTGATATGTATTCAAAAATATTCTAATAGAGTAAATTTTAGTTATGAAATAATATAGCATAAGGAAGAATTTTGTGAAATATACATCATAAAGTCACTTGTATTTCTTCTGGCCTCCTACCGAAGAGCAGTAATTGAAAGGGATTTTGTCCATGGTCCTGTGAGGTTAGTGAGTGTGGGTGCTGGGCAAGGAGCCCACTGCTCACTTGTAGATATACAACTCCTTAGACCCTTTAAAGATTCACGTCAAATTGTCAGTGTTTTCATTTCTGGTCAGTCATTGATTTTGTCATCCTGAAACTCAGTGCTTCTCCTTAGGTGAGTTTTGACATTAAATATTTGCTCCTTAGGATTATTAAGGGAGTTGAACACAATTGTAAATCCTCCAGTTGTGCTTGGCACATAGTAATGACATCATATGTGGTAAATGTTAAGATCATTTTTGTATTCTATTTCAGTTACTCTCAGAAAGGGCAAACAAATATTACAGTTCCATCTGTTTTGTTGAGATACATGGCTTAGAATTGCATAATTTTTTGTGGTTTGCTTAAAAAAGAAAATTCTTGTAATAAATTTTAATAGTGTCTACAAAATAAATTATTTGAGTAAATCATTTAAGAATTAAGTTTTTATAAATGTTTTAATTTTCAGATTAATTTTGTTGAGATTAACTCCTGTAATGTATATATTTACTTCAAGAAGATGATGATTACTGATCATTTTATCTGACTTGTGAGATTCTGTAATGTGTATCATATAACTAGTTTTTTATAACTTGGAGTAAATGGAGAAATTAAAATAAGGATGTATGTGTGAGACACTTGAATGCCAAAATAATTTGGTATCTCATTAATGTCTCTAAATGTAGTAAAAAGCATTAGTTGAAAAATAACTTGAACTTGTTTGTTTTGCTACCCTGAAACAGGAATAAAGTAAGGCTCATAATCTCTAATGGGAAAATAAATCTTCCAGTTAGCCTAAAATCTGCAACACCTTCAAAAGAATAGCAGCATTAATTAGAATCATGTTTCTATCCACCCCTATCTCTAACATTGAGAATAGCTCATGTTTGTGGACACTTTGCTGCAGAGACCCATTTAATTTCAGTCAAATACAATTGCATTATTAATGCAAATCTGCTCATATGATATGGAGTACTGTTTCTGATATTGTTTGTAAGAAAAATTATTGTATTTCCCACAATAATCATGTCTTCCACTAAAACCTAACAAGAGTATACTCCAGCCTAGTCAGCTACGATCCAGCGAAACCATTCCAATGCCACACTAAGTATGCTCAGTACAATAAAAATTAAATTCACTTTAGGAATTTTATACTGCCAATATACATTGAAAGATGCTTTGACTGTCTTTCATAAGAATAATTTTATAGAAATAGTAGTAATATCTTGCCAAGAATCCATGTTGCTTCAAAATATGATAATTTGGAATCCTACAAAATTTAAATTTCTAAAAGACAAATGTGGGGGAATATAATGATTATCTGAATGTGACATTAGTCAGCTGTTCTATTAAATTCTCACCAGAGAGAAAATAGACTATAAATCTTAGCCCCATTTTTTAAACTTCTAATTTTATATCTTCGGTTTGTCTTTTTCCTACTAGTTCTCCATGCTTTGTTGTTGTCACGTGCTCATATGAGTAAAATGAAATAATTTAAAACTGAATTTAATATTTCTACCTCATTGCTATTATTTTGATTGGCAATTTTCTATATGACTGATAATAACTGTTAGAAGAGAGTTGTGTTTATACGTGGTGGCCACACTTGCATCAACTTGCTTGTTCTGTTTAAAGCAAAGACTGATGGCCCAGTTAAGGGCTAAAAAGACAAAACATTGAACAGAGTTTTCTTTTATTGACCATGTGTCTTCAAATGTAACATTTTTCTTATTGTGAGAATGTATATAGTCTTTATTTTAGAATGTACAATGAAAGTTGTACAATTATTTTAAGTGACAGCATCTTCCCCTTATTTCTGTGGTTCCTATATTTTATGTCACCTGCATTGTCAAATTCCTTCAACCAACACAAATTGTTTCCTGATGGAGGAAGGTCATTGGTTAATTAAATAAAGAAGCTGCTTGCCCTGATAGGTTAAAACATAGGTGGGAGGAGTAAACAGAACAGAACTCTGGGAGGAAGAGGAAGTGAGCTCAGAGACTCGACAGCTCTCCTTTCGGGGGCAGACGCCTCAGAGAGACATGATGCTCCACTCTTGCGGGCAGAGGCGAGAGCTCTGCTCTCTGAGGCACACACGATGAAGCTCCGACCCAGGATGGACATAGGCTAGAATCTCTCTGGTAATCCACCTTGTGGGCTACAGCAGATTATTAGAGATGGGCTAGTCCACGTGCGAGAGTTAGCCTAGAAGAGGCTAGATAGAAATGGGCCAAGCAGTGATTAAATGAATACAGTTTGTGTGTTGTTATTTCGGGGCATAAGCTAGCCATGCAGGCAGCCGGGGTGCTGGGGATGCAGCCCCGCCACTCATATTACTACAGTTTCCTTATGATGTTCTGTGACTGAATATGTCTTACAAGTTTATACTAACCTTGAAAAATTTTCTTTTTCCCATTTCAAGTTCCACCCAATCTGACTGTTCCACAGGAAAAATCACCTTTGGTCACCAGAGAAGGAGACACAATAGAACTTCAGTGTCAAGTAACTGGGAAACCTAAACCAATCATCCTTTGGTCTAGAGCCGATAAAGAAGTTGCAATGCCTGATGGGACAATGCAAATGGAGAGTTACGATGGGACACTGAGGATTGTGAATGTGTCAAGGGAAATGTCAGGGATGTACAAGTGTCAAACCAGCCAGTACAACGGATTCAACGTGAAGCCAAGAGAAGCCTTGGTCCAGCTCATCGTGCAGTGTGAGTAAATTCCCTTCCCTTTGGTTTCTCTGGGGGAGCAAAGGAGGAGATGACAGCACCTTAGTTTGAATAAAAGAGGTGATTCTTGGCATTGGATAAGTATAAAATGAAAAAATATCAATTACTGTCCAACTTATATGACAATTGCCATTTATCTGGGTATTACTAGCTTTTAGAAAACAGGTCTCTTATATATACATGATCATAATGATGTTTAAGATTAGAGAATCAACAAGTATAATGACTAAAAACCATCTGAGTACAAATAAAGCAAGATGGAGATGAAAGGAACTGTTAATCAGGTTACTAAGCTCTTTAATTTTCATATTTCTTTTTTTCAATAATTGCATCTATCTATTTAAAGAATCCCTTTGCCTAAATGTGAATGACTGATCTTTGAAATGGTGCGTTTGCATGTATGAAATTGTTACAGTAGGTTTCACAATTATCTAGTAGTAGAGTTAGTGAGGATCTTAGGTGCTGAATTCTGCTAAATTACCTAACATATAAGTGTTTATTTATGAGCTAAATAAGATAATTCTTGAACTGTTTCTATTGAAATTGTGGCTGTGTTTCTTACAAGAACTGCAGACACGCCGGGCGGTGGTGGCGCACGCCTTTAATCCCAGCACTCGGGAGGCAGAGGCAGGCGGATCTCTGTGAGTTCGAGACCAGCCTGGTGTACAAGAGCTAGTTCCAGGACAGGCTCCAAAACCACAGAGAAACCCTGTCTCAAAAAAAAAAAAAAAAAAAAAAAAAAAAAAGAACTGCAGACACTATGGAGTTAATATTTGCTCTTAAAATAATTAAATCAATAAATTTAAGAATGAATAAAAACTGAGCAATATCACTGGCACTGCTTACCTTGAGAAAATGCCTAAAATCAGCACAAGATTGTAAAATTTGATCTTATAATAGCAGATAATGGGAACGATTGTACTGTTGTTTCTATGGTGACAGGACTGTAATTCAAAAAGATACCATAGACATGAGGAGAATTCAGCTCTGTTGGTATAAGTAGAAGGGTATAAGGTGCAGTGATAGCAGAGTACTGGCTGTGAGGACATCACCCAGAGACCTGTGTCCATGCCCTGTCAATTCTGAAAGCCAAACACCAGCAGCCTTTCCAGGTCCAGCCAGGGATGCACTGTGTTTCAGGAGTTTCTTTACACAGATTTAGACTTTCTCTGAAGAATATGATTATGTGTTTGAGAATTTGCCAAGTACAAGCAACTGGCAACTTTCTAAATACTCCTGAGAGAATCAGTTCATGTTCAGGCAGCATCATCCCTGTCTGTGGACATATACTCCATGCCTACATAAGAATTTCTCCGACAAAACTAAAATAGCAAACATTTTAATTTTTTCATTATAAACGTATAGTTTTGCCTAATTTTGATAACCGTGATACATGTAATATTATTGATATAAAATATAAAATACTATTCTACCGTACAAACATACACATGCACATGTACATACATGTTCTGTTCATTGCATCCTTTACAGGATATTCCATTATTATATATCACAAGCTAAATTTTATTTATCTATATGTATGTGTGGGTGGTATATAGACATGTGGGCATATGTATACACAACTAGCCAGACACATGTGTGAGCATGCACATGTAAACCTGAGATTGACTTTGGGTATTCTTCAGTTACTCTCCAGTTAAATTTTAGACAGAATCTCATTGAACATGAAGGTCACCTAGTACATAGAATGGCTGCCTATGGGTCAGCCTGTCTCTGACAACCTGGTGCTGGGGTCACAGATGAACAGCTGACATTTATATGGGCGCTGAGGATTCAATCTCAATACCTCAGACTTGTGCCACAGCGCACACTTCACTCACAGAGCCACCTCCTTAGCCCACAAACTCTTGACACGTGTGTATTCCAAGCATGCTGTATTTATGCTATGGCTAATTACTAAAGCTGCTAAATATATGCGAATGCCAGTTGACAAGTATATAAATATATGTTTAAATTTGAAAACAAATATAAATATAGATACATACATGCTTCCTACTTCTGGTGAAATTGAGGTGTCAGGAGTATCTGAGGACATGATGACTAGTGTTTTGCTAAATGGATCATGCTGGCATTGAACTCAAGGAGATCTACTGCCTCGCGAGTTTTAAGACAGAAATTTAATAATGTTTTCAGTACTTTCTATCTTGTCATACCAAGTAATGACTGAAAAATGATGTTTTCATTCAGACTTTTTTTAGTCATCTTTGTTCCTCTCCCCGTCCCTCTCTTGCTGGTCTCTTTCCTCCCCTCAATACGTTCTTTCTGCATTTATGCCGATGTACTTGTAAGTTTTTTGTTCTTCCTCCACTGCTCCCTTAAGATTTCTTTTCTTCTCACCATCTTCTTCTAATTCATGACCTACAAACACACAAGTCTGAGATATGCATATGAGAGAAAATTTACATTATTTGGTTATTTTTTTTGTTTTGTTTTGAGTCTGGATTATTTTGCTTAACATAATGATTTTCGTAAAATATTTCCTCTAGTTGTTGTAATTTTATTTTTGCAATAAAATGTCACACATATTTTACTCATTCATTAATGATAGTCTAGGCTAATTCTATTTCTTAAATAATAGTCTTTCAATAAAGTGTAAGTGTAAAGTTTGTTCTTTCTTTTCTTTATGTGTTACATTGAAATTGAGACCTTTGGGCATACTTTCAGGAAGCAGCATAAGTGGGTCCTTTGGTAGTTTTATTTTCAGGTTGAGAAATCTGCATATTAATTTCCATGATAGCTGCATTTGATTATGTTTCCTCACTCTTCTTTAGCATTTGTTATCATTTCTTTGTTTGCTTTGTTTTGTTTTTGATTTTTTAAGCGTTTGTGGTTTTTTTGGTTGTTTTTGTTTTTCCCAAGACTAAGTCTTGTATTGTAGCCTGGCTATCCTGGGACTTGCTTATGTAGACCAGGTTGGCCTCAAGCTCACAGTGGTCCTCCTACCTCTGACTCTTGATTGCTGGTATTAAATGTGTACACCACTATGTCCAGCCTCATTTTTATTTTTATTGATAACCTTTCTGACCAAGTAAAATGGGATCATAGAATAGTTTTAAATTACATTTTTCTGAAAGCTAGTGATGTTGAACAGTTTATAAATGCTCACTGGCCATTTTATTTTGTCTTCTGAGAGCCTCAATTGAAAAACCCATGTATTGGTGGGAAGATTTGAATTTTAAGTGTTTGGGTCTTTCACTTTTTTATGTGCTGTAGTTAGCACCCCTATGCAAACATTGGCTTCCTTCCATTCTGTAGAGTGTCTCTTCATTGCTGATTGTTTACTAGGGAGAAACTTATACATTTCACATAATATTTGTCAGTTATAGGGATTATTTCCTTTG
This sequence comes from Microtus ochrogaster, assembly GCF_000317375.1. NCBI lineage: Eukaryota > Metazoa > Chordata > Mammalia > Rodentia > Cricetidae > Microtus > Microtus ochrogaster. Next base: position 5,293,320 of record NC_022009.1, on the reverse strand, counting down.
CTATTGTAGTACTTTATAAAAAAATATCTTACTAAGCCAATATCTTGAAATTATTCTCCTATATTTTCCCATAGTAGTTTTAGTGTTTCAGGTTTTAAATTAAGATCCTTGATGCATTTTGAACAGACTTTTGTGCAGTGCGAGAGACACAAACCTTGTTTAATTTTTCATGTTGATATGCTGTGTTCTCATTATCCTACCACCTCTGATTGAAGAAGATGTCCTTTTTCCATTGTAACTTTTTGACATTTTCATCAAAATTTAACAAGTGGTAGTTGAGTGGTTTTATTTTGGAGCTCTTTTCTATTTTATTGCCTACGTTTTCTTTGGTTCTACTGTCTTTGTCACTAAGATTGTGTAGTGTACTTTGAGATCAAGTATTGAAATTCATCCATCATTGCTTTTTTGTTTAGGTTCCACTCCTTTGGTTATTTATATGATATTATATTTCCATGCGAATCTTAGGATTATGTTCTCTAATTTTGTGAAGAAGGTCACTGCCACTTTGATTAGAATTGTTTTGAAATTGTGGATAACTTTCACTAAATGGCTGTCCCTACAATATTCAATCTGCCAACCCGTCAACACTGCAGATCCTTAAATATTCTAGTGCTCTTCTCTGCTTCCTTCTCCACATCTTAGTGTTTTCATAGAGGGGCCTTTCATTTCCTTACTTGGAGATGTGTGAGCTTGTGACATAATCAGGATTTTTTTTATCATTCTTCGTGGTGAATATATATTAGTTATGCTTAGTATGTTCTCTTATTTGTTTTTTTTTTTTTGTTTTTACTCACTCTATGTCATTATATGTGTTTCCCTGGTGAGTTGCCTTTTATTTTTCATGAATATTCCCTGCTTCCATTTAGGATAAAGTCCTACTGTAGTAGCAAGTATCTTTGGTGTTAACTTGCACTAGAAACATGTGTATTTTCTTTGTCTCCCCAGTAAGATTCAGAGATAACACAAAAAGAGTTCAAATTTGAAAAATTGTTTATATTCCTTAGAGTTAAGGGAATTAATAATTAAGTGGCAAAATGAAGATGGAATTGGAAAAAGAGAACTGGAAGTAATTCATGAACAGGAGGGGATGTATGTACTGTAGGGGCATAAAAATAGTACTTGTAACTATTATAGTATAAAAAAAGAATGAGAAGAAAAGGCCAAAATGATGAGTTATGAGCTGAAACAAAACTACAACTAAACTAAACAATTGAAGTACAACAATATAAATGAAACTAAAAATAAGGAATAATAAAATGAAAGATAATATAACCTCAGTCACTTCCTTCTTGAGATGACTGAGTTGCTTCCTTCGTGTCTTCACCTGCAAGGAAGACTTTGAAATTCTGTAATGGGAGGAAGTTTTCAGCATGCTTTCCAGAGCCCTCTTTTAGAGACCTTGTCTCAAGTCTCAGATCCTATTTTCAATACCCTACTAACTAGTTAAGACTTCTCATGATGAAGGCTCTGAAGGGGTGTGAAAGGACCACTACATGTGTTTACTGTGTAGTTAGACTGTCTTTTCCCAGACCCTCATGTGAAGCTGATCAGCGTACTGATACCATCCCCTGTTGTTACTTGCCCAGATACTGTCAGGGTTCTTTCTCTGTCGACTCAGACTTGGGTGTGTGGTGGTTTGAAAGAAAATGCCCCCCTCCAAAGGATTGGCACTATTAGGAGGTGTGGCCTTGGTGGAGTAGGTATGGTATCATTGGAGGGAATATGTCACAGTGGAGGCAGGTTTTGAGCCCTCGTATATGGTCAAGCCATGCCCAGTGAGTCAGCTCACTTGCTGTTGCCTGCTGATCAAGATGTAGAGTCCTCAGCTCCTTCTCCAGCACCATGTTTGCTTGTATGCTACCATGTCTCACCATGATGATAATGGACTAGACCTCTGAAATTAAGCCATTCCAATGAAATACTTTTCATTATAAGAATTGCTGTGGTCATAGTGTCTCTTCACAGCATGTACAGTGTCTATTAGAAACCCCAACTAAGATAGCATGTATAGAAACTTTCAGCTTCCAACTCCACAGCCTGTGACACACCAACTGTCCCTTTTCTAGTGAGGTTTCCACAGCCACTGCTTCTTTCTATCTCTGCAGCTCAGTCAGTTTCTTTGCAATTAGTCATTGCTTTCCTGTTCAGTGGATTTTAAGTGAAGGGACAGTATCTGAAAATCTAAACAGAGCAATAGAAAAACTTGAAGAGCCGTATCTTTTCACAGTCTGTGTACTGTATACTTTCTACGAATAATCCCTGTCATTTATTCTCAGTCTCCTGAACAATGCAATCTGGTATTATTTCTTTGTCTCTACCTTGGCTTCTGTTCACACAAATTCTTCAAATCCTTCAAGTATGTCTAAGTCCTTTTCCATCAGAGGGAATCTGGAGCCTTGAACACTGAGTTTAAAAAAAAAAGAAAGAAAGAAATAGTCAACCACAAAGCATTCCTCCCTTGCGTTGTTTGATCAAGGTATTTTATCATAATGGATGATGAGTAGCTGTGACAGTTGCCTGCCACAGAACTCTGCTGGATTTCTGTCTATAGAGCTAATGTGATCAGCACATAGATAATATGTGAACTGAACAGTTTTTACAATTAACTCACTTATTTCAATAAAGTTAATTGTTTCTTGTGATTTTTAGTTTCCACTCATAACATAAATTACCTTTATGAATATTAAAAGACTGCATTAGAAGCCTGAATGACAAGTTCTAACTTGGTTTTAAAATGTATAGGCAAGGATGGTCTGAACTGAACCCACTCTTCACTGGGTGCTGCTCCAGTATTCCCTTCTGAGGGAGCACCCATGTAGAATCATTTTTTTTTTAACTCACAGGGTCTTGATTTTACAAACCTACATTATAAAATAGATGTGTCTCCTGGTGAGTGTCTTCACTTTTCTAGTCATTAATCTTCTTGCTTCCAAACAAGGGAAATATTTGCATTTTTCATTAGTTTTTACAGTCTCAAACTAGCTTAGATTGGGTTTCTATTGCTGTGAAGAGAAACCATGGCCATAATAAGTCTTATCAAGGAGAGCATTTAATTGAGACTGGCTTAGAGTTCATCATGGTGGGAAGCATGGCATTGTGTAGGCAGACATAGTGCTGGAGAAAGAGCTGAGAGTTCCACGTCTTTATCCACAGTCAACAGAAGGAGAGCATGTACAAAGCTAGGCAAAATCTGTATATAGGAGACCTCAAATCTCTCCCCCACAGTGACACACTTCCTTACATTCTAAAGAACAGTGTAGAGATGACAAGCTTTTTTTGATCATACATCCTCAGTTTTCTCTTCCCACTTTACAGTGCACTCTGCCTGAAAGTGGGTTGAAAAAAGCTCCTGGTTTCCTAAAAAGATATTAATATATTTAGTGCACATTTTTCCTGTTTTTAATGTTAAAGGTTGTTAACGAGAACTCTACATTTTTATACAGCATTCCTTTGTTTGGATCAAATGGTTGTATTAGCTCTTTCGTTGTTTTCAGTAGTTATTGGAAGCATTAATCAACTGAACCCTGAGGCAATGTTAACATTTTGAAAACATTAATATTTACGTTTTCTCCCAGCCTGCCCATAGCCTCCTCCTTGACCCTAAGACCTTTTGTTTACAAAATGGAAACAATTGAGCTTATAGGATACCATTCAATGTAAACTCTATTAATAATTTATGGAAATATTATCTCGGGTCAACATATCCTATAGATTAATATACATATTATACTTAGCCCATTTATGAATTTTCCTTACTCCTAAGTATTTGAAAAATTTAAGTTGTTATGTGTGCAAATTGCATTTTCTGGAAACTTTTCAAGTTAATTTACTATAGCTAAACTGGCTTCTGATTCTCCTGTTTTGAGATTCTTCATCCTTCTGGAGAATAGAACAATTGACAACCACCTAATGGATAATGAATACCTTAGAGGCTATCCATGAAAACAATAAGGGGCTCTCCCTCTCTACAGACATCCTCAAAACAGAACAGCAAGCCTGTGCTTTAGACTAAGCTTCACCTGGAAAAAGATGAGATCATCTAGCCTATGGCTCCTGGGAAGAAAATCAGCACAGTTTCCCTTTCTGCTTCAGCCTCTGTTGCTGTCTGAATGGAGATTCCGGCAGAGATTGCTTAGGGAAAGTCTATCTATTAGAAGTGCTTTATTAAAGCATGTTTACAAAATTGGAACAGGAAAAAGCTGGGTTTAGCAGAATGATTAAATGTAAAGCTTAACCCAGCCAAGATTTGTGTTTCATCAGCCCAGTCATCTAAGTACTTCTGTTTAACACGATTGTGTAGAAATTCAAGCAGTGATCACAGCATCACATATCTGCAAAACTTCTTACCTGAGCCATTCAGGTATGGCACGAAACTGAGTGCTTGTGAACTGCAACATTTATGATCTCTTTTTCTGGGGAAATGTCCCAGCTTTCTCCCTTTTTCATTTCATGAAAATGAACTCTCAAATAAATGAGCACAAACATATGATTATCAAAATTCTTTTTTTTTGTATTCATTCATAATATATCAAAGATCTTTCTTTCAAAACGTAGAATTTAGGCATTACTAAGTACTTTTAGAGTCCTTGTAAAATATAAATATAGTAACAATAAACCATTAAAATATATCACAGTAGAGAACAATAACATGTCCCATGAACAAACCTTTATGACTGGTCCCAGCACTGTAAAAATAAAAAAGCAAAAGAGCAACAACAACAGCAATGTGTGTGTGTGTGTGTGTGTGTGTGTGTGTCTCAGTGAGTGAACAGTAAATCAATCAAAAGAGGAACACTTAAAGAACTACCCTGTTATGAGAGAAAGCTGGGAAATTATAATACTGTGGCAGGTGATACTCTTACAGAGAACTCCATCTCCCAAGGAATCTGGCTACATAGAATTTTAGCCTCTATTTTCTTAAGATCTTAATCTTCATTGACAGTCCGTTGTTTAATGCAAATTTGGTTATCGTACTTTGTGTGCATGAGTATTTTGATTCCATGTATGTCTGTGCACGACATGTGTGCCTTGTGCTTATAGGCTCAGAAGAGGGTGCTGAATCTCTTCTAACTCAACCACATATGAGCAATTATGTGGGTGCTGGCAACTGATCCTGGGTCCTTTACGAGAACAAAGCCATATGCCCACATATGCCCAACCCACATTGTAATATCTAATACCAACTGTAGATATCTTGTCTTATATATATATTGGATTGTATTTTATTGTACTCATTGGTTTTCAAATTGTGGTTAACATACCCAAATCATTTTTAGCTATAACTACTTTGACCAGCATAAGATTATTTGAACTGAATTTAACCTCAGAGTACCTCACAAGAATCTAGAATAGAACATACAGTTTACCACCAGGCCTTATAATTCCCCATCTCCCAGAAAACCCTTAAAAATATAGGGAATCAAGCATGGTGGCATATGCCTTTAATTTTAGTAATTAGGATAAATGACCAATTAAGTCTCTATGAGTTCAAGATGTGCCTTGTCTACTTAGAGAGTTTCAGGCCAACCAGAACTTCATAGTGATACCCTGTTTCAAAACAAACAAACAAACAACACACACCCACAAAGAACTTTTGGTTGTTTGGGGTTGTTTGTTTGTTTGTTTGCTGCCTCCTTAGCTCTGGGATTCAAGGCATGCACCACCACTCATGAGGAAAGGAATATTTTTCATCATGATTTGAGAAAGAATTCTTCAGTCTTGTGAGTGGGGGTCAGGGATACTGCAAAAGTGGCAGATTTTTGTAGTACTTCCCTTAACGCACTTTTCCTGCCAGCTTGTTATTAGTTGTTGGAAGAAATGATCCTAGTTTGCTAATTGTAGGGTTTTGAGGCATCCCTAATTTCCCATCTTTACATTTTGAGACTGCAACCCTTTCTATGTCATGACTACAAAACATATCTTCACGTATGGTCACATATTCCTGAACTGAACACAAGAACCCTAGAGCAAGAGACACTGCACTGGTGATGACTCCTGTATGAGGAGACAGAACTTCAGAGGGGATGGAATCTGGTGGAGCCCACATGCTCAGACCTGCGGCATAGACACCATTTCCGGAGGCCTTGAAGAGGCCTACCAGTTACGAGAGTTTCTCCCCTGAGTTTACAGCTTTGTGACACCCTCTAGCAGTAGCGTCCTCACTGAGAAGCAGTTTTCGACAGGAGTCATGGCTGCCATTCCACCCTTCTCATGTCATTAGGACATCAGTGCTGGGATCCTGCAGAAGGGAGCTCCAATGTGGAGGACCAGATCAGAGCTTTTGTCTCACTTCATCCTTTTCATTTGCTTTGCAGTCTCATCTGTCAAGGAATCACAGCAGGTCTTTTAGTGTATCAAATTGTTTTTGTTTGTTTGATTTTCTTGTTTTAATTTAATTTAAATGGGAATTTGGTCCCATTTTTATTTTCTACACAAACAAGTATTATTCTACCAAAGTTATTTGTAACACAATTTTAGAATAGAAATTGTCTATAAAGTTCTGTCTGTATTCTTTCTTGTAGGTCTGTTGGCTATATATTTGAATCTGAAAATCTTTATCTTACCCTGTCTCATCAACCCATTCTCATTCTTAAAAAATCCCTTATTTTAATGGTGTACAAGTCCTCCTTTGAACCTTTCAACATTGTAGTAAACAAAGGCAAAAGTTCTTCAAATTGAAACTTCTGAGTTTAAACAGGAAATGCATTGTGAAATTTAAAGAAATGCCTCCTTAATTAAAAACTTGATACTTGCTTTAAATGTGAAAATTACTTTCTCTTTGATTCAAAAATATTTGCAACTTTTTTTGAAAATGAGTAAGTCTATTATTATTATTAATCTTAGGGATTGAAGCACAAATTGGTTTTCTTGAAAGCAATCTAAAATGTTAGAGCAGTTTATAATTATTTTTATTACATTATGTGTGTGCTAAGGACAACTTGGAAAAGTCTCTGTTCTCCTGTAGTGGAGAGCATTGAACACAGCTTGGTTTGCTGAGCCACCGCTTTGACCCCTGAGTAGAATGTTTGGAATGAGGAGATAATGATACAAAATCACTAAAGAAGTGGAGAATTGGACCGTGTGTAAGAAAAATGTGAGGTTTCTCCTCATTTATTTGCATGACATAGCGGAAGCAATCGTTCGGTCTCCTTTTGTGCCGTTTCCGCTTCCTTGTGTCCATTCTTAGCATTTCCCTGCATTCCTAATGTCTGAGCATAGGAGCTCATCTAGATTCCAGAACTTCCTAGTGTGTAGCAAGAAGTTGCTGATGTGGAGCACTACAACTCAGGTAAAAGACAGGAATTATTTCACTAGGCAATATTTTTACATCAGGTGCTCACATGAAACCCCAACATGCAAATGTGTCAACCAATCATCCACATATGTACGTAGATGAAGATGCATATGGTATAATACCACAACCATGACTGCATATTCCACATTTCTATACCTTTTAATATCCACGTCTCCCTGCATGTCTCAGTGTTAGCTCCGTACAAAGGACATGTTTGAATCAACACTTATTCTTGCTAAGTCAGTCTTTCATCCATGTTTTTTATGACAGCAAAATATATAGGGATTCTATTTTAATCCTATAGTTGTGCTTGGGTTGCTATTTTTTCCTCCTCTCTAAATCACATTTTCTTCCTACTGTTTCCTGATCCACACTCTCTTAGTTGGCGATGTAAAGGCTTATCGGCACTGTGCAGATCCTCCCCAAAATGTGTGTGTGAGACATTCAGCTGGCTTCTGCAAAATGTCAAGATAGTTTCCTGATGAACCTAAGATCTGATATAACTAAAATAAAACTTACAGTAGTTCTCCTGAGTTATTTTTTCTCTTCTAGGAACTCATATTCCACCTACCAGCACCCCTCCCATCGATTCCCAGGTTCACACTCATCATCTCTTTTCCTAACCCCCAAATATGCATGTGAAAATGGGTTATCACTTCTGGAATTAAAGGTTTTTCTTAATGTACAATTTTTTACAGTCCTCATAATTTCTCTAAAATACATTTTTTATGTTTGACATGATGAAAAAAAATCAGCCAACAAACAAATACAAATTAAATATGTTGATGTTTGGAAAGTTTTTTAGTTTAGTATTTAGTATGAAGTCAACACATCCATTATTTTATATCCTCTAAACTCTCTCTGAGTATATTCTGACTTCTTGATTATAATTTTCAGTTTCAACATAAAAATGTATCTTCTGTAAGAAATTCCTACCATTTTCTCCCTCACAGATCTCCTCTTTTCCCTCACAACACCACTCACAAATGTTCACCCCTTTATGAGGAGGAGGACTTTAAATTGCAAACCATAGAACTTCCTTCAACTGTTTTAGGGAACTAGGTTCCTTTGCTTTTCCTCCTAAGACTAATGGCACCTCCCTAGAACCGGCTTGACTTGGATAGACACAGATATGACACAGAGGTAGAAATGCAAGCATTTATTTTTTTCTCTCTGATAATTCTCCATGACTACATATTACCCAGGCCTCCGAACTAACAAGGCCTTCTAGCCTTTGTAGAAACTATCGTTCATGTTGTAACGGAGGTGAGCAGTTCATTCGCTCATCATCCTGTGCAAACTCGGTGCTTCTGTCATCTCACCGTTTGTTATACATAGAACTGAAGTCACGTCCAGGGAGCACATTCTTTATCACCGTCAAGGCGTCACTCAGATGCCATGTCTTCCACGGTGCAGTCTGCAGTCACCTGCAGTTCTGTTAATAAAAGTGTGGTACCACACATGCCGTTTTTTTACATGGACTGAGAAGGACTATAGGAAAATAATGAATACGTGAATGGGGAAATCTGAATATATGGGATAGAATCTAATTTTGCAGAGAACTCTAAATTTTTGCATTGCCCATTTTAGTTATGTAATCTTCCATTGATCTCCATCTCCTTCCCTCCACGTATCAAAATAATCTCCAAATAAACTCAAGTTCAAAAATTGCTACCAAAAACTGATTTACAGTCCACGTATGAATAACAAGGTGTGTGTGTGTGCGTAATAATTTCAGGAATCTCTATGAAATTGCATGCTTAAATTAAGAAAGAGAATTAAGCTTATACATTTTTAGTATAAAAATTAAACTCAGATATGTTACAAAGACAAAAAGAGTAAAATCTACTTGAAAACTAACAGCACAATTATATGCATTTGTCTTTGCTGAATGTGGCTCCTAAAGAAAATGACTGCACAAGTAAAAAAAAAAACAAAAAAAAACATTGGGATGGGTGACAAGGTTTAAATTCTTGGTGATTAATTTTAATTTATAAAAAAAACTTACTATATTCTTCCCCTTTGTTTGTTTCATGATTAATTCTCATTTAGAATAAGAATGGTTAGTGAGTAGAACCCTAAGTCCATAAGCTTATCTAAATTTCATGCACACAGAACTCTCTAATTTTCCAATTAATTGTTTCTAAAGAAGATGAATATGTGATCTTATTAAATATAGTTTGTGAAGTTCATTCTTGATGTAACCAAACATCCACATAAATACAAAGAGAGAAATGTGTTGTAGTTCTTTGGAAATCAGCTTAATTGACTGCATTTTGGCTCCACATCTGTCCCTGTGTAGATATTTTCTGTGCTTATCTGAAGAAAATAAAATTTACCAAGGAAGAAAAAGATCCTGTTGTCTGCAAATTAGTGTGCCTTTCTTCACTGCCATTTCACAACAGATGCTCCATTTTCATTTACATTTCCTTTTTCTTTAGCAAGTACCCTGCTTTGAAAAGTTTGTAACTTTTTTCCCCTAAAAACATCCTGTTTTTTTTTTCTTTTTTAAAGTTCTGCTTCCAGTGTTTTAAATACATAATGCAAATTTGTTTGGATAAGAATATTAGTTGGTTCAGCAAAGACACATTGACATTTCCCTGCTGCTGAAAAGATTTGGCTTAAAGTGACTATTCTAAAAATATCTTGGACAGCTCTCAGAGTCTGGGGAAAACTTTTTTCTTGGGCAGTTGTGTGTGTGTGTGTGTGTGTGTGTGTGTGAGAGAGAGAGAGAGAGAGAGAGAGAGAGAGAGAGAGAGAGAGCACATAAAGGTCAAAGAACAACTTAGGAACTGTTTGTCAGGCCTGCCGTCTACCTTGTTCATATCAACTTTATATTTTTGTTCATTTGCTATTTTGAGTCAGCATGTCTCATGGGCCTGAATCTGGGAGAGTGGCTAGTCTGCTTGCCAGAAAGCCCTGGGGATCTATCTGCCTGTCTCCACCTTCCCAGTGAAGTGGTAATGAGAGGTGCCACCATGCTTAATGCTTTTAGCAGGGGTTCTGGTTTCATACTCACTGCTGCTTATATAGCAAGCACACTGCCAGTGTTCTTTCCCAATTAATAGCCTTTCTTTCAGGAAGTTGCTCCCCTTCCACCCCATTCTTTTCAAAAGCTCCATTTCTTATTTTTTCCTTCCCTTTCCATTTTCCTTCTCACCCTGCTTCACACATTACACACCCACACCATATCCTCCACCTCATGCATGCTTAAATATAGATATGCATTTAGGAGATATGGTTAGAATTCATTGCCCGTTGTTTGAAAATGGAACATACCTCAGAGCTCGTCCCTTGTAAACAATCAGGCTTGATTTCTGAAGAATTCAAGGAGAGGTCATCATCTTTGCATTTTTTCATGCCTATTAAGATGGATATCAGGCCCATAGTCATTCTCTAATTAGATCTTTACCATTTTTTAAAAAATCTGGGTATCAACAACTATAACCCAGGGTTTATTAAGAATCATATTTGAGGGGGCTGGAGATAAGGCTCAGCGGTTAAGAGCTCTGGCTGCTTTTTCAGAGTTCCTGAGTTCAATTTCCAGCAACTGCATTGTGCAACACGACCATCAGTAACAAGATCTGGTGCCCTCTTCTGACATGTAGGCATACAGAACACTGTACGTATAATAAATAAATCTTTTTGGGAGGAGGTGGAAACTTGTTTTTTTCCTTTTCTCAATAAAAAATAAATAAATAAATAAATAAATAAATCTTTTAAAAAATTACACCTGCAAGATCATTTTAAAAATGAATCCTATTTGATCTAACACTGATATACTTACTTACAGTGTTAGTTAAAGACCCATATTGAAAATACCAATGGCATTTTCTTTATGGTGTGTATGTGTGTGTGTGTGTGTGTGTGTGTGTGTTTGTGTGTGTGTGTGTATGTGCCTCACATTGGAATTAAAATTGCCAGTGCTTTGCATTTTCTACATTTTCACTTTTCTACTTTTGTTTTTTTTTTTGTTGTTGTTTTTTTTTTAAAGATTTATTTTTATTTATTATGTATACAACATTCTGCCTCGATGTATGCCCGCACACCAGAGGAGGGCGCCAGATCTCAGTACAGATGGTTGTGAGCCACCATGTGGTTGCTGGGAATTGAACTCAGGACCTCTGGAAGAGCAGTCAGTGCTCTTAACCTCTGAGCCATCTCTCCAGCCCCTCTACTTTTGTTTTTGAGAAGGGAATTGCAAAGTTAGGCTTATGATTTCGATAAAATTCAAAGATGAGCCTGAAATCAAAGCTAATGGAAATAAAATACATGTTGCCTCCCTTGTAACAATAATAACTGTATATATGTTCAGTAGTCATGATTTTCTAGAATATTTCCCCATTTTAGCAAGCAGATATTATTTTGAATTCTATTTTCCATGAAAGGGAATGTTTCAAAATCTTTTACTATTTTAAAGGCAAGAAAAACTGAAATATCAATGAATTAAAACAAATTGAAAATTCTTTCTGATAGTAACTTGCCTCTTATGTTTTCTATGACTATTTTGTATATTTCCTTATTTCCTCAAGATCAGTCAGAAGGACTATCCTTCTTACATTGTAGGAGCTCAGGATACTGACATTGCACTGAATCTTAAGGAGGTTACATAATCTATGTTGTTAAATAATTGATTCTTTCTGTTCTAAGGTAATAACAATATTGTATTTTCACCGAAAGCAGTATATAAATCAGACAACTGCAATAAATTATGTCAATAAATGTTTACTTTTAATTAGTTTGCTCAATAAATATTAATTTCGTCAATAAAAATTTATCAATTTTTCTGCTAGGCTAAGGAAATCCACATGAGAATTAAAGGTGATCTATGCTCTAATTTAATGTTTAAATAGACAAAATTCCACTAAACTAAGATTCACGACAGACAGCTATGTGAGCATCACACAAAGAGTGAAAGCAGAGAGTCTGTAGTGTCCGCTGTGAGCCTTTACGTTCATGTCCGTCCATATTAGCAGGGGGAGTGAGGACATTTACAAACATTCCCTTCATCATCTTACTTTGTTTTCCTCTCTCAACTTAATCTGTGTGCATAATGACTTGGGGAAGTTGCCTACCCTATCACTGCCTAATATTTCTGAGATTGTCTTATGGCTCCCATTTTTCCTCCATATCATTTAAAAGTCTCCAGTGTTTTAAACAACTACTCCACATCATCCGTCAACAACTGCAATTTTCCTCTCCCATAAACTTCGCTGTTGGTCATAGTCTCTTCTCATACTCCTCCGGAGCTGGTTTAATCAGAGGCTAAGAATCTGAACAGATTTTTGAAAATAACCTACCCATTAGAGAGAGGGTAAAGCAAAGGACATGGAGAGAAGGAGCCCCTCTAAGGGTGGACAGTCAGTCAGTAGATAGTTGCCATTCATCTTTGCCTCCATGAATAACTTCTCTCCAGTAGAGTGTCCAGTGCTCACCCAGAAACATCTGTACTTCCTGAGCAAGCCCTGGGAATGGCAGGATGCACAGGTTTGTGTTAAATGCTGTGCAGTGGGGCATTTGTTCTCATGATTACCATCTTCTCTGCAGACTACCCTGCCACACACAGACCAATTGTTAAAGGAGTCATTCTAAATAAGAAGCCAGTTATCACCCTCAGCAAATTACATTTTCACAGAATATAGTAACTTTGGTCTTGAAAAAGATAGGTGTACTTCCTTTCTCCGTACTGGTGAATATTACATTCCTCTGTATGATGTAGTGGTGTGTGGACATGTGCATGTCTTTGTGTATAGTTGTGCACATGTGCAGCAAGGGTGCTAATCAAAATACATAAGGGAGAATGAAGGGATGAAAAGTATAGAGCAATAAATGCCAGAAATATTAAGTCTAAAATCTAAGATAGAGGCAAAAAAGGTAATATCAAAGCAAATATAGATATTTTGTCACAGATACCCCTTTGAACAGGGTAACGCCATACAGGTCCTATTTCATACTATGCATTTGAAGTTTCTAAGAATTCAAAGGAAAATTCAAAAGGAAAATTCAAAGGCAATATTGATTTAAGAAAATGACTTATCCCTTGCCAGAAGAGAGGAGCAGGGCGTATTTGTATTTCTCTTACACTGGAGGACAAAAGAAAACTTCTTTTAATAGCTCTGTTGTTTTGGTTTTTGATTTTTCCTCAACTTTATGTGAAACTCAAAATCAGGAGAATTTTATTTTGTCTTCTTTTCTAATAATGAAAATTGTGTACATTTATGTAGATTCTGCAACTTTAACCTCTAGGTTAGAAAAATCCCAAGATATCCTTCCTTGACTCTCTCTCTGGTTCTATCTTCTGTTTATGTATGTCCTTTATAGCTGGACAGACTATGGGATTGAAAAAGTATTTTATTCAGGAGGATGCCTATATGTTTGTCTTTGGATTCACCTTCTTATTTAGCTTCTCTAGGATCGCGAATTATAAGCTCAATGTCCTTTATTTATGGCTAGAAACCAAATATGAGTGAGTACATCCCATGTTCCTCTTTTTGGGTCTGGCTTACCTCACTCAGGATAGTGTTTTCTATTTCCATCCATTTGTACGCAAACTTCAAGAATTCCTTGTTTTTTACTGCTGAGTAATCCTCTAATATGTATATATTCCATACTTTCTTCATCCATTCTTCCATTGAAGGGCATCTAGGTTGTTTCCAGGTTCTGGGTATTACGAACAATGCTGCTATGAACATAGTTGAGCATATACTTTTGTTGTATGATAGGGCCTCTCTTGGGTATATTCCCAAGAGTGGTATTGCTGGGTCCAGGGGTATGTTGATCCCGAATTTCCTGAAAAAAAAAAGTATTTTATTGATTATTATATGCATTTGTTACTTAATTTATGAGATTCTACAGATTATTCTCAGTAGAAAAATACAAATTAAAATTCAATTTTAATTAAATGAAAAATACTTTATTGTAGTTATTTGTGTGTGGAGGTGTTTTGCATAAGTGGATGTCTGTGATTCTGCTGCCTGTGGAGGCAAGGAGATGATGTCAGATCACCTGGACTGGAGTTACTTGTGGGTTCTGAGAACAGAACATGGTCCTCTGCAGGAGCAGCAAGTGTTTAAAAACTGTTGAGCATGTTGAATGAGTTTCAGGACAGGCTCCAAAGCTACACTGAGAAACTCTGTCTCACAAGAAAAAATAACTTGCCTTGATGGGAAGCAAGGAGTATGAAATTAGGAAAATGCTTTTCTTTGATAATTCTGAAAAATCAGTTCTACAGATTAAAAAATCAAAAACCAAAGAAACAGAATCCTTGAATTAAAGAATTAGAGGTCACCAATTTGAAAGATCGCAGGGGAGGGAGGAACATTGAGAGCTTGAAGGTAGGAAAGGGAAGAGGAAATGATGCAATTATAATATAATCTCAGAAAATAGCAAAATTATTCTATAGAAGCGAATCACAATAGGTGAATAGAAATCAAAGCAGGAGGAAGAGGTGTAGACATGTGACAGCTTCTTTCTTTCCTAAGTGAGAAGCTGCCTTGCAGAGTAAAGGTTGAATTCCCCAATTGATCTCTAGGTTCAACTCAAGTTAAAGTTTTGATGACACATTTTACCCAACATCTTACCAACAATGTATTGCATATTCACCAAATAAAAGCACCAAAGGACCTTCCCTGCTTACTGGGGTCCTTTGCAGTTTGCGGCCCTTCACAAAGAGTTGGTATCCTTTGCTCATCTTACTCCCGACTCTAATGGTTTTAGCTGTGCTTATTTTGTTCCTCTAGCTTCCTGAAGTTCCGCCTTCCTGATGCGTTTATTTTTTTGTCTCATCTTCCTCAAACTCTTCCTCATCTTTGAAGTACATCTTGCACACCATAGTCTTAGATCACTACCTCTTTCCTTCTTTTCCAGCTTAATTTATCTTGGCCTCAGTTTGACTAACTTAGCAGTTCCATGTTTGCATTTTGTCATAAGCAAATCACAAACACTTTAACTTGGGCTCCTATACCTGTCACTGGGTCTTAGCTATGGCTTTTCTCTGTCCCCTCCCCACTGCCTCCATGGTATTCAGTTTTCCTGTCACCAGTTATTGTCAGGCTTCCATCTACTTTTCTTTTGATGACTATTTGTTCTGTAGATTTCTCTTTGTCCTTCACCTGACCATACTACATATTGATCGGGATAATTGATTTGAATCTTTCCCTGAGGTATGTCCTCATGCCTCTAGACTTACATCATCAACAAGAGCATCAATAAAAACAGAAACGGCATTTGTGGAAAACTTTATAACGAACATTACAGCAAACTCTTTGCATGCACCATTTTATGTAATCTTCATGTTTTTCTCAGATACACATCACAGGAACTCAACTGTGTGCATATTGATATTGTGTTCCTTTTTTCTATCCAGAAACTAAGCTTATTTAAAGTTTCTAAAGATGAGGTGGTTATTTATTTATCCTTGAACTTTTGAGTACAAAGAATTCAGTGCCAGATACTACATTGGTATCAGAAAACAATACAGTAAATGATTTAATGATGTGATAAATCAATGGTAAGTGCTCGCCTAAGAATTCGGCTTCGGAGGACATCTGAACTGATTACCATCTGGATTACAGATGTTGATTCAATTGATCATTTTAATGTCAAGTCCAGTCCATTTTATGCAGTTCCTTTTAACACCTGTACTCAGTTAAATAAAGCATCTCGGGGATGCTTAAACCGATCATCATCTTCATATTTGACTTGATGCTTCACTACTCTGTTCTTACCCTTTTTCAAAATTTGCCATTATGTGTTATAAATTCAACATGGTCATGAATCATGGAGTTTAAAAAAATTCAAAATTTTAACATTAACAAAGGCAAATGGCCTAATAGTCTGATAACAGTATGAATCAGAAAGATGTTGTTAAAAATAACATATAAGCTGTGCACATAGGCATCTTATTAATAAAGTTTAAATTGAGAGAAATAAAATAATGGTAAATTTTTATACTTGTTTGCTTTTCCTCCTTTAAATAGTTTGCAAGGAAATCCCATTATTTGAACTACCAAATTATTATAATTATTGCATGAGATTACTATTATTAAACATATATTATTTATATCTTAATTTTTAATATTAAACTACATGTATATCATTTTAGCTTAATGGTATATTTTTAATTTTCCTGGGATCTCTTAACATACATTTTTCTACATTGTCATATAACTTTAAGTAATCTGTTAAAGCATAACTTTTCTATATCACAGACAATTGCAAATATTTATTTTTCAAATTATTGTTTCCTGAGGGCATGACACTGAACAAAGTTTTGCCACTGTGCTAGAATATGAAGTTAATAGACTATACACACGCACCTACTGTAAACTGTGAAAGTTCAGTTTTGAAAAAATGTCTTAATGAAATATTCTATAGGATGGATCTAACTTTTCGATTCAGCGGAATCATACTGCTACACGTGATTCTTCCTTTTCAGCATGTGCAGAGAACACAAAACATTCTTCGCCGTCTTCACTTCCTGATACTGTGATAAAATAGTCCAATAAAAGCAAGATTCCAAAGCTCTTGCGCCCGTTTTATACAATGAAGCATGTAGAACAGGGAATCTAAATGTATGCCTCACAGTTTATCAAAGTTGCCATTACACAAATAGTGTTCATAGTTTCCTACAATTTGATAAAAGAATTCAGAAATCCTATGTCCTATAGGGCAACTTTTCTTCCAGTTTAACCTGATAGATTTTAAACCGTTTTTGCTTAGAGAAGGGTGGATATTGACTAACTTTTAATGATTGGAAGTGGATCACCAGAGAGATGAGCTAATGTATCAAAATTCCACAATGCCTAGAGGGGATAGTAAAGGCATGTAAGCTGATTCTTAAAGCACATGCAAGGTGGTTCAACTGAAACCATTTGGGCTATGCTATAACTACTTCATTTGAATTTTTTATATTATGTTAGTGTTGTGCTATTTATTGCAGAAAAAAATAAGTGTAAGCTTGAACGTATAGTTGCACTATCAACCTGACTTTGTGGAAAACTAATCTATGGGACTGTATGCATTGTTCTATCTAACACTATAGAATTTTGTATAACTAGCTCATTAATATTGCATTGAATTTTATAAACCAAGAATAGTCAGCTAGGTGACAATCACCGATAATAAATTGGCACTGGCTTATTTATGATCTGTGTGGTCAGAAATACTCCTTGCAATTCAATGTTACGTTAAAAATAGACATGAATAGATAATAACCTAGTTTTTGGAATAAAGTTTAATGGTTAGGCAATTAGAATGGGTTCAGGAAAACAAAATTTTAGAAAAATTCTAAATGAGGATCTTAGATATTCTTAAACCCATTACTTATGAGAGAAGGAAGAAGTTATTGAAGGGAGGCTGAGACTTGGTGGAAGGATCTACAGTCATGCTCTGGAGTACTTGATTCCTGTGAATTATCTCCCAGAACATGACTTTGTTTTACCCGAACTCCCAGAGCAGATGCTTGATAGATAATGACATCATATCTTAAGAGATTAAGTGACTTAAGTGAATCATTCACCTGATTGCTGACAGAAGTGGGACCAGAATATTTGGTTCAATGATAGATTTTACTTTATACTGCCAAAGTACATAAAATGTTTAAATATTTAAGTCAATATAAAAATGGCGTTTTATAGTAGATATCTAAAAGGCACTCTGTATCTTCATTGTGTGGAGTCCAAAGGATAGAAGCCCAAAACACAGGAATGGCAGGACTTTGAACAAGGGAGACCAGATCATATTGGCTGGCAAAGAATAACACTCTCAAACCACGTTCAGAGGGGAGTTGGCTCAGGTTAGATGTTCACAGGAACCAACTGCAAGAACAACACTGGCTAGGCTCTGGCATTTTCTCTAGTACCATAGATTAAGAACTTGCTTAGTTCTCACTTGTTTTCCTACTTTACCTTTTGATTTTTCCCATTATGTCCTAATGTTTAAGAGGACATCAGTTGTTTTTATTCCTTTAATACACATGTCTCGAAACATCATTCTCCTGCCTGCATATTATTTCCATAGGATAAAAGTTCTGGGCATATTTATTCATTGTGGAATTTACAAAAGCATGATTATACAGTGGTCATTTGCTGTTTGCAGTTGATACTCAGTAAACAAAAAGATTGAATTGTAGATATAAGCAAGAGTCTCACATAAAACACACTTAGAAATTTCATGCTTTTCAAAATAATTTTTATCCTGTTATAATCTACTCTGTGCTCCATTTATTCCTTTCTATCATTATTGAAAATGAACATAATTGAATGCTTTTAAAATTTCATTTACCCAAAGTTAATACAACTCTAACAAATAACCCACATCATTAAAATGAATGTATTAGCATGATAGGAAAAAAGCTCCAATATATATTAAATTAGTGAATGATGTTATCTTGTCATATAAAGGGAAGCAAGATGAATGATCTGGAAACATTAAAGCATATCAGAACTTTCCCTGTGTATTCACTTCCCTACAGGTCTTGTTGTATGGTGCAAGCTCAAAGAGAAGCAACGTCTTCCCATGTTTTGTGTGGATGGCATGTGTCTGTATATGAGTGTTCAAACATGTGGGCTCATGGTGTGGGTCTATACATGTGGAGGACAAAGTTTGATGTTGGGAGTTTTTCTGGGTCGTTCTCTATCTTATTCATTGAGGCATGATCTCTCTGTTAAACAAAAAACTTTCCCATATAGTTAATCTGGACAACCAGTTTGTTCATTGATACCCTGTCTTTGCCTTATAAGGATTGCAATTATAGATGAACTGTCCTAACCAGAATTCATGTGAGTTGTGGGGATCAGAACTTGGGTCTTAAACTTGCAGAGCTAGAGTTTTAACCCTAGATATTTAGTAGTATTTTTAAATTTTATTTTTGATATTATAATACATTTACATAAGGTTTTCATTCTCTTTCCTTGCTCCAAAGATGCCATATACTTCTCCTCTCTATCTTTGAAATTGTAGCTTCATATTTTCATTGATTATTGTTACAACTGCATATGTATATGCCTAGATACTCTTAAATAAACCTTGAAAGTCCATATAATATTGCTTGTATGTATGTTTTCAGGGCTGATTGTTTGATATTGGATCACCAATTGTCATGCTCT
Source organism: Microtus ochrogaster (assembly GCF_000317375.1). Lineage (NCBI taxonomy): Eukaryota > Metazoa > Chordata > Mammalia > Rodentia > Cricetidae > Microtus > Microtus ochrogaster. The sequence goes on along the minus strand of NC_022009.1, from coordinate 5,273,919 downwards.
TTCCAGAGGAAAACTATTTCTCCCACTCTTAACATTCCTTAGTTACTGTAGCGCTTTGTATGGGATTAATGACTTGCGTTCTCCCCTGTTTAGATAGTAATCCTTAATGCTCTATAATCTTTCATGCCTTACTTCTCAGGGTAGCCCTGCATCTTCATTAAGTACTCCATGGTTCCCCACTTTAACATATACTATAGCATCTCCTATGTTGATGGAGGCCCACAAAGAGCACTTTGTCACTAATAGATACTTTCCTGCTTCCTCAGTACGAGACTCATCGAACTGTCATGATTCATGCCTCAGTGGGCTCATATGTTCCAGGGTCAGGGCATGTGGATTAGAAATGTTAGGCAGAAAAGAAAAAAAAAACAAACAAAGATGCAAAAGACAAGGACAGAGACACAGAAGTGAGTCGGGAGAACAACCCAGCGAATACTAAATTAGCCTGCATTTATTTTTCATAGCTTTATATACCCCAACCCAAAAGGGGGTAGAAGGCAAACAAAACAAAACAACAACAACAACAAAAAAACAACAAAACTACTTTACCATGATACAAAGAACAAACAGAGTAATTACCAATTCAATACCCAAAACATCAAGTAACTATATCTTAAGTTAAGTATTCTGTTTTTTTTTATTGTTTTTTTTTATTGAGAAAAAAAAATTTCCGCCTCCTCCCAGCCTCCCACTCCTCCCCCCTCCCCCCCTCCTCTCCCCCTCCCTCTCAAGTCTGAAGAGCAGTCAGGGTTCCCTGCCCTGTGGG
>NC_022009.1:5270152-5272208 GCF_000317375.1 Microtus ochrogaster | reverse complement strand
AGGACATCTAGGTTGTTTCCAGGTTCTGGCTATTACAAATAATGCTGCTATGAACATAGTTGAACAAATGCCCTTGTCATATGATCGGGCATCTCTTGGGTATACTCCCAAGAGTGGTATTGCTGGGTCCAGGGGTAGGTTGATCCAACTGTGTCCACAAATCCATTGTCAGGATGAGAGTTTAAAGATTTCTCTCTGTCTCTGTCTCTATTTCTCTCTCTGTCCACTAAATTATCTCTGACCTAATTGTAAATACACAGACTATTTGTTGACACAAATTCTTTCTCAAATCCTAAATAAGATATTTTAATGTTTTATACAGAGAAAACAGGGAATTACTTATTTTGCATTCACATTCTGTTTTTATTGCAGGGAATGCAGTAACCACACCTTAGGCCAAGCATTCTGTAGGCAGCCACACCCTGGGTCAAACCTCCTATATTAACCTTGAAGGAGCAAGAATAGGCCTGAACTCTCTGACCTTTGATCAAGGTAGAATGAATCCACATCTATGGGTTCCAACTTCAAACAATCCCAGCAAACATTGGTGGATATAACAATTTTCTAAAAGCAAGAATTTGAAAATCAAACAACAAAAGCTTACAACAGAGGTAGACACAGGGTCATTAACACTGCTAATCAGATCAACATAGCTGATCTATCAGCTTACTACAGAAGTAGACACACGGTAGACATGCAACTGTGCAATACAGTAGGACGACTTGATTCCTGGGTAGGTCAAACAAATTTCAAATTACAAAATGGAACAAATAAATAGAATGTGATGCTGGTATTGGGAAGTCTGAATAATAGGACAGATGAGACTGACACTTAGATAGACAACTGATTATCTCCTAAGATGTCAAGGAAATTTACTTTATGTAGCTTTTTAAATAAATTGTATCTTAACAATTGTCTTTCCTTATGTGATGGAGGAAGGTCATTGGTTAATTAATAAAGAAACTGCTTGGCCTTGATAGGTTAGAACATAGGTGGGTGGAGTAAACAGAACAGAATGCTGGGAGGAAGAGGAAATGAGCTCAGACGCCATGGGCCCCTCTCCCGGGCAGAGGCGATGAAGCTCTGACCCAGGATGGACGTAGTCTAGAATCTTCCCGGTAAGCGCACCTTGGTGCTACACACATTAATAGAAAGGGGCCAGGCAGTGTTTAAATGAATACAGTTAGTGTGTTGTTATTTCGGGGTATAAGCTAGCCAGGCAGCCAGGAGCCGGACTGTGGGAAGAGGCCCACAGCTTTTACTACAGAATGGTGCCAACATGGTAGCAGCAATTTCTCGGTCTGCCCTGGCAATGAGCTGCATGGTGTCTGTCAGTTCCTCTTCCTCCCAGCATTCTGTTCTGTTACTCCACTTACCTATGTTCTAACCTATCAGGGCCAAGCAGTTTCTTTATTAATTAACCAATGACTTTCCTCCAACACTTATGCTTAAAAGTGATGTTGGAACTAACCCTTGAACTATACAAGTATTATTTTATACAAGAATAAAAGTATTATTTTACCTCATTAGTTTTAGATTATCTGGAAGTAATCTAATGAGTATCTTCTCACTGCTTCTATTTTTGAACCAGAGTCTCTCACTGACTTTGGTATTTGCCAAGGAGTCTGGAAAAAGCCTACTAGTGAGCACCAGGGGTCAGAAGTCTCCACCTTCCCAGCCGTGGGAATACCACTGCCTACCACTCTCACCTGGCATTTTTTACATAGGCTCTGGATTTGAATTCAAAACCTGAAAGAATTTTTTGGTGGAATCATTTCTTGACCCCTAGTTTTAATGAATGAAGTTGAATTTGCCATTCCTTCCTTTCGTAGGCTGATTGGACATTATAGTTAAGAAATCTACAACCTCAAATGTTTTTCTACAAGTTGTATAGTTTCATATTTTGTTCACAACAGCACATCAAACACAATCATAAAGAAAAGATAAACTAAGCTGGGCGATGGTGGCGCACGCCTTTAATCCCAGCACTCGGGAGGCAGAGACAGGCGGATCTCTGTGAGTTCAAGACCAGCCTGGTCTACAGAGCTAGTTCCAG